>NC_142463.1:17487463-17638979 GCF_049115385.1 Moschus berezovskii
ATCCACCGACTGCTTGCTTATGCATCACGCTCTGTGCTGGGCTGGACCATACATTTCCCTACTTCATCCCCATTTCACAATAGTTTTTTGGGTGTGTGGTACTATCACACCCTCTTTATCAGATGAAGAAGTTGAGACTGAAAAAGGGCAAGTGCCTTGCCCAGGGCTGAGTCACCACAGGTAGTGGTTTTGTTCATCTTTGCATCTCTACTCCCAGAGCAGAGGGCGCTGATCTGTGTACCACCCAGGCATTCTATCTAGTTCCCAGCTCCTCACTCTGCCCAGGTTCAGCTGCCTAAGTCACAGCTGTCCCTCAGCACAGGGTCCATGTGCTCTCAGCTTGTATAGAAGAAGAGAGCTAAGTATAGAACTCTGCAATGAGTAGTCCAGCTGCCCTGTTCATGCTAAGGCCCTGTTATGGATTGATTATTTATACTTCCCCCCTACCCCAAATTCATATGTTGAAGCCCTAACCCCCAAGGTGATGGCATTTGACAATGAGGCCCTTGGGGGGTCATTAGGATTAGATGAGGTTATGAGGGTGGGGCCCTTCTGAAGGAATTAGTGCCCTTGTGAGAGGAGACGCAATATTGAGAGTTCTCTCTCTCTCCATTCACTTGCACTGAGGAAAGGCCATCTGAGAACACAGTGAGGTCACCCTTTTCAAGTCAGGAAAAGAGGGCTCACCAGAAACCACAGTGATTGGCACATTGATCTTGGACTTCTCAGCCTCCAGAGCTGTGTGAATAAATGTCTACTGTTAAAGCCACTTGGTGGCATTTTGTGGTGGCAACTTGGGCAGACAGATACAGCCCATCTTCTGTATCCTCTCAAAGTGCTCACACCTCCTTTCCCCTTGTGATAGGGAGCTTTCTATCCCCTGAGGCGGCCATCCATCTGCCTGTGGGTAAATTCCTGCATCTTCAGGGAGGAAATCTACCCACCAAGGCGTCCACAGAACAATCCCAGCTCTGTCTGTGGCCCCCTCACAGAACAAGGCCACTCACTCTTCCCCAGTACCCCTTCAGATATCTGCAGGCAGAAGACTCGACCATCCCAACCATTTCAGGTTTCCATGGGGACAGAGGCCACATCTGTCCTGTTTTTTTTTGCTTGCCCTCAGCACCTTGTACACTGCTTGCCCCAGAGAAGAAGCTTTTCACATATTTTCTAGTTGAATGATCAAAACTAATTTTCTCCAGGTCAAGCATTTCCAGTTCCTTTAACTGTACCTCCAAGAACTTGTTTTCAAGCCTTTTATCCATTCTCTTTCCCCACCATGCTTCCATGCTCATTTTTCAGAAACTGAAATTTTGTTTCTATTGAAGAATGAGGTGTTGATTCTTGTTGTTTTTGTTCAGTTGCTAAGTTGTGTCTGACTCTTTGGGACCCTAAAGACTGCAGCACGCTAGTCTCCTCTGTTCTCTATTACCTCCGGGAGTTTGCTCAGATTCATGACTATTGAGTTGGTGATGCTATCTAACCATCTTATCCTCTGCTGCCCTCTTCTTCTTTTGCCTTCAATCTTTCCCAGCATCAGGGAAAGATTTCTAATGAGTCAGCTTTTCACATCAGGTGGCCAAAGTATTGGAGCTTCACCTTCAGCATCAGTCTTTCAAATGAATATTCATGGTTGATTTCCTTTAGGATTGACTGGTTTGATCTCCTTGCAGTCCAAGGGACTCTCAAGAGTCTTCTCCAGCACCACAATTTGAAAGCAATTCTTCAGCACTCAGGCTTCTTTATTGACCAACTCTCACATCAGTAAATGACTACTGGAAAAACCATAGCTTTAACTATATGGACCTTTGTTGGCAAGTATGCTGTCTAGGTTTGTCATAGCTTTCCTTCCAAGGAGCAAGCATCTTTTAATTTTATGGCTGCAGTCACTGTCTGCAGTGATTTTGGAGCTCCTCAAATTAAAATCCATCACTGTTTCCACTTTTTCTCCTTTTATTTGCACGAAGTGATGGGACTGGATGCCATAATCTTATTTTTTTAATGTTGAGTTTCAAGCCAGCTTTTTCACTCTCTTCTTTCACCATCATCAAGAAGCACTTTAGTTCTTCTACACTTTCTGCTATTAGAGTGGTATCATCTGCACATCTGAGGCTGTTGATATTTCTCCTGGCAGTCTTGATTGCAGCTTGTGATTCCTCCAGGTTGACATTTCACATGATGCCCTCTGCGTGGAAGAAGAATAAGCAGGGTAACAGGGTACAGCCTTACCGTACTCCTTTCTCATTTTGAACCTGTCCTTTGTTCCATGTCTGGTTCTAACTGTTGCTTCCTGACCTGCATACAGATTTTTTAGGAGACAGGTAAAGTGGTCTGGTATTTCCATCTCTTTAAGAATTTTCCACAGTTTGTTGTGATCCACACATTCAAAGGCTTTAGCATAGTCAATGAAGCAAAAGTTGATGTTTTTCTGGAATTCTCTTGTTTTCTCTACGATCCAATGAATGTTGGCAATTTGATCTCTTGTTCCTCTGCCTTTTCTAAATCCTGCTTGTACCTCTGGAAGTTCTTAGTTCATATACTACTAAAGCCTAGCTTGAAGGATTTTGAGCATAATCTTGCCAGAATGTGAAATGAGCACAACTGATGGTAGTTTGAGCATTCTTTAGCATTGCCTTTCTTTGCGATTGGAATGAAAACTGACCTTTTCCAGTCACTGCTGAGTTTTCCAAATTTGCTGACATATTGAGTGCAGTACTTTAACAGCATTATCTTTTAGGATTTTAAATAGCTCAGCTGATTGTTACAGCTTGACAAATTGTCAAACATTTCTCTTGCATCTTCCCTCTTTCAGTACTCCTCTACCTGCTTTATCTTTTCATATTACAGACTTCCCGAATGTTTAAAAAACAAGGAGAAAAAAAAGAAGAGCTGACATTTGTTTATGTTCACTAATGCTGCCCCCAAGGTGCTCCTTGCTGTTCAGAGGAGTCTAACCTAGGATAGGAGGAGAAGTGGGGGGTGCAGGAGTTTAGGACCAGAACTCTGGAACCCAGCAGGGTTGCATGTGTACATGTTCAGTGTCTGACTCTTTGCGACCCCGTGGACTGTATCCTGCCAGGCTCCTCTGTTTGTGGAATTTTCTAGGCACAGATTCCAAATCTCAGCTCCACCACTCCAGAGCTATGTGACGGGACAGGTAGTGACCTGTCTGAGCCTGGGATTCCTGATTCCTCCTTGGTAAATACATCATCTACCTCCTGCCTCCACCTCAGGGGAAGAGTAAATGAGATCACTGATATCTGAGACAATACCCTTAGCAGGGTGCCAGTACTTGGTGTCCAGAATGTTGATGGTGAAGGAGACGGTGCGGGGGTGGGGGAGGGGGGAGGGGCGGGGAGGCTGTGGGTCCTGAAGTAGAAGGGTGATGGCGTCTCAGTGGGTAGGAGCTGTATTCAAATCCCAGCTCATTCTCCAACTGGCTGGTCTCCTTGGACAAACAGATTTACTTCTCTGAGCCTTAGTGTCCTCATCTGCCAAAATGGAGATGCAAGGTAATTGGGAGGACTCATTGGGTGGCTTGGAAGCCCCCAGAATGGTGACAGATTCTCAACAGACGTTTGTTCTTGGTCCTTTCCTGTGTAGTATGAGCTCCCGTGTCTCTCTCTCAACGAGTCATTCAGGAGGGAGGCCTTATTCCCTTGAATAGACATGGAGCTACATAACGTGGAGGAAAAAGTGCAGGTTTGCTGGGCTGTCACAAGGAAGGCCTCAGGTCCTTTATAGCATGAGGCTGGTCCACACTTGTCTTCTGAGGCCTGTTACCTGGAGCCTCCCACCATCTTCCCCCTCATAATGATGTTCTGGACTGACTGAACTTGCTGCTGAACAGAAGCACCTAGTATGTAAGTAAATATTTATTGAATGAATAAATGAATGTGATAGAATAAAACTCAGTCTTTTTTTTTAGCTAGTAAGCATAAGTCACTATTCATCTTGCATTTGTGATTATTTTTAAATTGCAAAAGAAATACCTGTTGCTTCTAGAAAAAAATTAGAAAATACAACTGATTAAAAATAACAACTCCATGCAAGCCTACTGTCCAGCCACACCTACCAGTGTTAATAACTGTATGGAGCCTTCCAGGCATTCTTCTAAGCAATCACATTCCAATATCAGTTGTTTTGGGAATCTCGTATTTTGAGAACTGCCTTCATTTTTCTTTTAACCTTGGAATGTTGTGGATGTCTCTCCATGTCATTGTGGATTCTTCTAAGGAATCTTTAGATTTTACTATTTGTGTAATATTGCATTGTATGAATATTCCATGTGCAGTGCAGTGCTTAGTCACAAAGTTGTGTCCAACTCTTTGCGACCCCATGGACTGTAGCCCTCCAAGATCTTCTGTCCATGGGGATTCTCCAGGCAAGAATACTGGAGTGGATTGCCATGCCCTCCTTCAGGGGATCTTCCCAACCCAGAGACTGAACCCAGGTCTTCCGCATTGCAGGCGATTCTTTACTGACTGAGCCTTCAGGGAAGCCCTATCATTTAAAAAGCAAACACTAAAAAATCCTTTCCAAACCTGAATCTCTAGCTCTGTCTCCTCAGTATTCTATCTGTTTTTTAGCAAAGCCAGAGGGCAATAGCATTGGTGGACGCCATGTGTCACTTTACACACAAGCCCCTCTTTGACCCTCCCGCAGGTGCTGAGCGATAGGTGGTATGTATGGTAGCAGAGAGCAGGGCTGCTCTGACATCAGCCTGCCTGTGGATGCCCACAGGATGCCCTCAGGATGCCCAGCAGCCACTCCTCAGTTTCCCCATCTGTAAAACAGGGACAAGAATACATTTTTATGAACTTGTCGAGAAGATGATTAATATATGAAAAATGCCAAGCACGGAGAATGCCTGGCATGAAGTACGTAATCAACAAAGGGCAGCTATTATTCTTAATATAGTAAGGAAGTTATGCTTAGCTCCAACTGATAGATGAGGGATCACCTCACAAATAGCTGAAATGACTTGCTTATTAACACACTTCAAGAGAGTCTAAATTCTGGCTCCAAAATGAACTAGAATCCATTTAACATCTGTACGATACCACATACTACAGTGGGCATTTTGCATGATTTTGGATGGTGTCACCTTGCTCCATTTAGGGTCCTGCAAATATGGCATGTAGAATATCCTAAATCACACTATTGCATGGATTTTGTTGTCCTTGTTTGGTGGACGAGAACTTGAGACCCATAGAAGTTGAGGGACGTTTGCAAGTTCGCACAGTGAGCAAATAACAAGGCCAGACTGGAACCTTTAACCTCCAGTGCTTCCCAGCCTTTCAAGCAAGTCTCAGAAAGGTGTTTGTACTTAACTAGACTACCTCCTCCAAATAGTCCTGTGGAATTTTCCAGGAATCTGCGGCTGGAAGTGATCTCCCGGGTTGTTAGACACTTGAGGAAGATGACCGGGACAGCAATATCCTGACTGTCAGAAGATCACACTTGGGGGCCCAGAAGGGCGAGCAGGTGAAATGCAAGAATCCTAGGCTGGAGATCAGAAGTCTGTCTCTGCAACCCCCACCCCCTGCCCTGCCTGGCCCTTCCCTCTCCCTTTAGCCCAGCAGGAAGGGGGCAGGAAGGGGCTGCTGCTGTTTGCTTCAGGAAGAGCTCACACAAAGAGACAGTGCCACACCTTTCCCTGGGCTCTCGTTTTCCCTCTACTCCAAATAGCGGAAGCAGGAGAAATAATAATGATCACAATAACACTTATTGAGTGTTTATTATTATCATGTGCTAAGGGCTTTTCACACGTTCCACCTGCCGCCCACTCCCCGCAGTAGCCTCTAAAGAGGGGGCTGTCACTGTTCTGTTGAACAGAGGAGGAAACTGAGGCATAGAATGAGCAAGATTTGCTTAAGCGATGGGGCCATGGCTGGACCTGAAGTCTGTCTGACCATAGTGCCCTTGATCTTAGTGAGTATCCAGGACTGCAAAGTCAAGCATGGGTACTGGGGACACTGTGGCGAAGGGACGTGGGATGCCACAGCCTCACAAGTGCAGTCGGAGGAGAAAGGAATATGGACGAAGCCCCTGAAATGGGCTTCTGAGCTGTGGCTTGTCCCTGGTTTCCTGGATAACCTTAGGCAGATGACTTAACCTCTCCAGGTCTTGAGAGACCTCAGCACAACAGGGGTGACGCTAAGAGGCCCCACAGCCACCTCTGGGCTGTGTGTCAACGTCAGGAGAAGGAAAGCAGGAGCAGGAGAGCACCTGCAAGGGCCGAGTGAGTGATCAGGACCTGCCTGGACCCCACTGCTGTCTGTGACCTCCACTCTGTGTTAAGAGGATTTATCTAAAGTTTACTTCTACCTGAAATTAAGTTGTAATAAAAACAATGCTGGATAGGAAAAAAAAAGTACACATGAAATATTTCTTTAAAAAAAAAAAAAGCATCTGACTTTGGGTCAGAAGGTCTGTGTTTTGGCCTGGGCCTCATTACCGAGGGTGTGGAGTGAAGTCCAGTCTTCCCCAGCTGTAGCTGGGCCCCCAGATGCGGTGCCATCTCATTTCTGGCCTCTCTCGCCATCTGTGAAATGAAGGCATCTTACATGTGGCATCTGATACGCACACCCTGTCACTCCCCTGGGAGGCCTACCTCAGTTCTTGTCCCTATGGCCCTCTCAGTCCACCTTGCTGTCTGGGCAGGTGGAAGGGTCTTGGCCTCGGTGGGGAAGCAAGGGCTGGGGGCTCAGGTAGGCAGAGGAAGGTAGGGGGCACAGTGCCATGAGATGGACCGCCCCTGGCTTGGCCCCTGAGTCCCCCCTGAGTGGTGTGGGGGGCCTGGCCTGAGATCAGAGGTCCACCCGCGTCAGCCCCGGCCCTGCCCTCGCGTCAGGAGGCGCCTTCTCAGCGCAGAACAATGTGAGTTCTTTGAAGGGTTGGGCAGCAGGGGATGGGTGTTTCTCCAAACACAGGGCCTCCTTTGCAAAACAGGCTTTGATTCCCAGGCCCAGAGGCCCCAGGTGCCTGTTGGGCGGCAGGCGGGGGCTGGGGGCTTTGTTTGGCAGGAAGAGGGGCCTTGGAAACTCAGGAACAAAGCCCGGGACAGAGCTGGCCGGGACTGCAGGCCGGGCCGGGTGGATAGGTCAGGGCTGGGATGCCAGTGAGGGAAGTGGTCCGTGTGTCTCAGACCAGTCCCCCTTCAGCCTCGATCATGCAGGGTGTTATTGGCCTCTTCTCCCGGTGGGTCCTGGCTCTCTCACGTATGCGGCAGGTGCTGTTGAAACTTCAGGTGTCATGGTGATCCGCTGGCTCCCCAAATATCTGTTTAGGAAGGAGGTGTGTAAAATGTGAAGTCTGGGACAGAGAATCCAAGTGGTGGGGAAGAAAAAGCTCTCACCCAGAGTCTACTGGCCTGTACTCAAGGACCGAGGTCTTCTAGACCAGACATTATGCTGCGTACATGACATGCATGTGTCTCTGAGTTAATCCTCACTTTCTCAGTTGACAATAACCTCTAAAGCCCTGCAGGACCTCTCTGAACCCCACTCCTGTCATTCTCCACTCCAGCTACCCTGGCTTCCTTTCAGTTCCAGAACACGCCAGCATGCTCTGCCCTTAACATTTCCACGTTGACAGGTCCCTCTGCCCAGAATGCTCTGGCGTGGCTGACCCCTCACTCCTTCACGCCATGGCTGTCGGTGAGGCCTACCTCCCCTGACCACCCTGCAAGCCATACCTGCCAGTTCCCAAACATTCCCCTTCCTTAGCCCACTTTTCCCCTCTTAACATAATACTCAGTCACTTATTATTGCTCTGGTTATTGACTTTCCGTCTCTCAACTAGAATGTAAGCTCTGCTGGGTCAGGCACCATTGTCAGTTTTACCAGCTTGTATACTCTTGTTGTTTAGTCACTAAATCATGTCATGTCTGACTCTTTGCAACCCCATGGACTGCAGCATATCAGGCCTCCCTGTTCTTCACCATCTCCCGGAGTTTGTTCAAAATCATGTCCATTGAATCGGTGATGCCATCGAACTACCTCATCCTCTGTCACCTCCTTCTCCTCCTGTCTTCAATCTTTCCCAGCATCAGGGTCTTTTCCAATGAGTCAGCTCTTCGCATCAGGTGACCAGTGTATTGGAGTTTCAGCTTCAGCATCAGTCCTTTCAGTGAATATTCAGGGTTGATTTCCTTTAGGGTTGACTAGTCTCCTTGCTATCTTAGGCACTCTCGAGAGTTCTTTTTCCAGAACAACAGAGCCTAGTACATAGTTGGCACTTGCAAATTTAATGTTATGTCAACTTGGCTGGTCTATGGGGTGCAGCTGTTTGGTCAAACACTGGTCTAGATGTTGCTGTGAAGGTATTCGTAGATATGGTTCATATTTATAATTGGTTGATGGTCCATAAACAGATTACTCTTCATCACGTATGGATGGGCCTCATCCAATCAGTTAATGGCCTTAAGATCAAAGACTGAGGTTCCCTGAAGGAGGAATTTTCCCAAGACTGTCACATAAAAACCCTGCCTGAGTTTCCCACCTGCTGACCTGCAAAATTTGGTCTCAAGAACGCTACCTCAATTCTTGCCTAAATATCCGGTCTTCTAGCTTGTCTTACAGATTTCAGATTTGCCAGCCCCTAAAAGAAGGGGAGTTTGCCAATTTCTTAAAATCTCTCTTTTTCTCTATTTCAAACCTGTTGGTTCTGTTTCTCTGTAGAATCTTAATTGATATAGCATGCAAGAAATACTAGAATTGAACCATATGAAATGAATGTTTTTGAAAATAAGAAAAGTATTAAATATCAGCAATTTCAAATGGTTCAACCTAATATTAGTTGAATGAATAAAAGAACAAGTTGCAAAGCAATCATGAGACAGGTATTATCTTACCAATAGGGAAACCAAGGCTCCCAGAGATAAAGCTCCTGCTCAGAAGGGCATAGTGACCATGTGGCAAGGCCAGTGCTCCTAGCGAAGGAGGCAGCATCTGCCTTCTTTAACCTGCCAATCCCAGGGTGGCGGTTCCCAAGTAGGGTGCTTTGCCTACGTGGGCCTCAGTCAGAGAAGTCAGTCAAAGAGTGCTGGGAGTCCACAAGTTTAAATGCCCCCCTCCTCCCAGTTGCAAGCTCTGCAGCAGCTGTAATCATGGCTTTGTTAGCCTTGGGATGCTGCTGAAGGCTCGCTTGACCCCCATCTCTAATGCAGAGTCTAAAGGGAAATTGGGGCTTCCCTGGTGGCTCGGTGGTAAAGAATCCTCCTGTCAATGCAGGAGACACTGGCTTGATCCCCAATTTGGGAAGATCCCACATGCCATGTGATAGGGTCCACATGGGGTCTCACTGATAAGATGGCTCGTTATCAACTAAAAGTCTAGGCTTTTCTCTAATGCTCCACACAACTGTGCCATGAAAGAGTGTTAAGACACTACAGTAAATCGTAGTCAAGGAATTCAGGCCTGGAAGGGACTTTATCAAATAACTAAGCCAGCCCTCTCTTCGCAAAAAAGAGGAAACATATGTGGAATGACTTCCCAAAGGCTTGTTAACAGAGCTATTCAGATGAAAATTCAGATGGTAACACATATACTCCCCAAGATCCCAACTCTACTTTCACCCACTCAGTCATGTGTCCCTTTTAAATCTCCTTCATGCGCTGAGGTTTCAGTTATACAAAAACCTCTTCCAGTCAAACAGAAGAAATTAATTCAAAATGAAGAGAAAATCTAGCTTTGTTTCATATTTTGGTGGCTATTTTGGGTAGTTCATTTTCCAACCTCTCAAGACAGTGACCCCGTGTGGACCCTATCACCGTGGAGAAACTCAGCCCCTGCACCACAGCTGCTGTGTTCTAGAGGCTGGAAGCTGCAACTGCTGAAGCCCTCATGCCCTAGAGCCTGTGCTCAACAAGAGCCTCATCTCAACAAGAGATGCCACTGCAATGAGAAGTCTGCACACCGCAACTGGGGAGTAGCCACAACTAAAGAAAGGCCAGCACAGCAACGAAGGCCCAGCACAGCCAAAAATAAATAATTAAATAAAGGGAAACTGCCAGAAGGGCATCATCCATGCCTCACCAAAGATGGAGGCTCCCAGCAAGGAAGGCAGTGTGATGTGCTGGAGCATGGTGGTGAAGGTGACCTTGGGGACAGAGGACCTCAGTCTCAGACTTGAGAACCAGGTGACTCTGGCCAACTTACTCCATGTCTCTGAGTCTCAGCCTCCCCATTGGTAAAGTGGGATAATCATGCTTTACCCCAGTATTATTTAAAAAAAAGATGAAATAATATATGCAAAGCACTTAGGATCCTGAGTGCTCAGTAAATTGCATTTACGGTTATTACTTCTAGCAAATAACATCAGTGCAAAGTTGTAGCTGTTGCTGAAGGTGAAGAAAGGAAGTCAACAACGTTTACTTTGTGCCTCCCACGGCATCCCCTTGGCCCCTCCAGCAGTCCCTCCCCCTTGGAAGAGGATCTATTTATGGTAATTTAGTGTGGCTTTGCTCTGGTGAGCTTCTGCGTCCAGGTGTTACCCTCAGGGGGTATTCCTTGTTTAGACCTGAGCTATCATTCTTACACAAAGGTTTTGTCTGCTGTTAAAAAAGCAAAACCAAAACCAAAAAGCATGAGTCTTTCAGGTTCCTAAAAATGACACTTCACAATAGATAATTATAGTACTTTACATTTTTCACATAAGCTGGTGTTTCTATTATAACTCTAAGAGGGGGCAGGACAGTGACAGTGGTGGGTACTATAATCCTGACTTTAAATCGACGGGAGAACTCAGGTCCAGAAAGGAGACACAGCTTGTCTTAAGTCCTCAGTAAAGCCAGGCTATAAGTTCCCTAAGTACTCCACACTGTTCTGTGCTGTGGAGAAGGGCTTGCTCCGGGGCAGTGCGGACTCGGAAGAGAGAGCAGGCCAGTTCTTCTCTTTATAAGTCATTAACTTTATCTCTGTTTGGTGGTGGTGGTGGTTTAGTCGTTAGGTCATGTCCAACTCTTGTAACCCCATGGACTGTAGCCTGCCAGGCTCCTCTATCCATGGGATTCTCCAGGCAAGAATCCTGGAGTGGGTTTCCATTTCCTTCACCAGGGGATCTTCCCAACCCAAGAATTGAACCCAGGTCTCCTGCACTGCAGGCAGATTCTTTACCGACTGAGCTATGAGGGAAGCTTTCCGTTCCGTTCCGTTCAGTCGCTCAGTTGTGTCCGACTCTTTGCGACCCCATGGACTATAGCCTACCAGGCTTCTCCGTCCATGGGGTTCTCCAGGCAAGAATACTAGAGTGGGTTACCATTTCCTTCTCCAGGGGATCTTCCCACCCAGGGATCAAACCCGGGTCTCCCGCATTGGAGGCAGACGTCTTAACCTCTGAGCCTAATATAGAGATAAACAAACATAATATTTCAAAATAAAATACACACATATTTTTAACAGCATGCTTAGATTATTTTTAACCAGGAATAGTATGAGATCAAAGAGGGTTGGAGACCACAGCTCAGGGGAACCATCCTGAACTTGGCCTTTCAGGATGACTTCCTTCCTACTCTGGAGCTCAGTTCAGGCTGGGCCGCTGCAGGGGACCAAAAGCATCATCTTCCAGGCACTGGTGGATCCTCAGCTTAGTCAGAGCTGTGTGGTCTCCCCAGCTCCTGGACTGTCTGGCTCCCACTGGCCCAGGAGTTTATCAGTACTGGAGCCTCCAACAGCCTTTCCTGTTATCAGAGCCCAAGTGTGTAAGAAGGAGTGTGAACGTCCTGCCTCTTCCCATCCTGCTGGGTTACAGTCTGTCCTCGGAGTGAAAGTAAACAGAGGAGGTGACAGTGTCAATAAATGTCTCCCATGTGGCCTTGGCGAGCACACATGCCTTCCCACTAAGAGACGCAGGTAGACTTGTGCTCCTGGCTCTTCCTATGATACACACAAGAATAAATATTAAGAAGACAGGAAACTGTAACAAAAATAAAGAACAAAAAGGAAAAGAATGTCTCTTTATGAATTCTGGAAGAGATAATAAAAAGTGAGTTCTGAGTAATACAAAGTCCAGCCTCTTGAACCTTATCACACGTTGGGTGATGAGTAACAGGTGACAAGTAGCAGATTTGCGTCAAGAGGCAGTCACTCAATACGTATGAATTTCCCAGCCGCTTACAAATACGTAGTGAACATGTAACAGTTAACCCATTGACTAACGAGGGAACCAGTAAGATGGTACCACTGGCTCAAAGGAAAATTAAGAGAACCTTATACATATAGGTTATAAGAATGCTAATATATTTTAAAATGTTTACAAAATTCTTTTATCCATGGGGCAGTTATTCCACTGGATGCAATTCCTTTGCATGTCCATGGAAAAGAATAATTTGCATGATCAATTTTCTACTACTTAGAGAGCTGTAGACTACCTCAAGGATAATAAAATGTGACAATAACCTGGAAGAGGACTCTGGATAGGATTCCCAGTCATCTTTCATGCCCATGTCAAAGTCTTTCTAACAGCTTTCTCTGACACCAGAAAAATAAGTTTGGCCAATGCATCCAAAGAACTTTATGAAAAAATCGATCGTATTTGCATCAGATTGGGAGATGAATCATTGCAGAAAGAAAGTAAAACTGTTAGTTGCTCAGTGGTATCCAACTCTTTGCGACCCCATGGATTGTAGCCCACCAGGCTACTCTGTCCACGGACTTCTCTAGGCAAGAATACTGGAGTAGGTAGCCATTCCCTTCTCCAGGGGATCTTCCCAACCCAGGGATTAAACCTGGGTCTCCGCATTGTGGGCAAATTCTTTAGTCTGAGCCACCAGGGAAGACCTATCATTGTAGAGCTCTACCCTTTTCTCCTTATGGATGATTCCAGAGAGGGCAGCATGCTGTCAAGTTAGGATGCAGATCTGGGTCAGGTCCAACTTCACAGCTCTGTCATTGGGTGGCGTTGGTCCATTTCCTTCTCCCTGAGCCCATGGTTTCCGACTTACACAATGGGGCCAATAACATGAGGCTGCAGAAGGCAAAGACCTGCACCAGGCCTGGCACAGTGTGGAAACTCAAGACGTGGGGGCTTCCTTCCCTACTTCTTAAAACTATCCCCAAAGGAGGCTCAAGTCATGTCAGTTGCAGAAGCTGCCCATTTTGGTCACTTGACATTTCCAGACCCTTGAGACCCTAAGTGGAGTTTTGTCTGTGGAGACCTCCAAAGGCACCAGGAAAACCTTGTGGCCAAGGTCTTCTTTGGAGAAAAATGGAACCTGGCCCCACGGTGTCACCAAATAGCAGGTCCCTGGAGCTGGAGTAGTGGGGGTGGGAATTCAGTGAGCAGAGTACAGAGCTCAGAAGAGATGTGGTTGAGAGGAGGATATGGAATAAGCCAGGGGTTCCTACCTTTAGGGTGTTGATCAGAGACATCTTTTAGAAACCTCCCCAGAAACAGACATGTGTGTCGGCTAAAGGACCCTAGCAAGCGCTTCTGTAGAAGTGCTGGGTCTGGAATGGGGCACTCCCCTCCCCTCAGGGACTGTCTCCAGCTTCAGAGGAATTGGGGCCAACCTCACAGGAGACGAGAAGGGAACGGCAACCCATGCCAGTATTCTTGCCTGGAGAACCCCATGGACAGAAGAGAGCCTGGTGGGCTCCAGTCCATGGGGTCACAATGTCTGAGTGACTTTCACTCACACTTCACTCACTCACAGGAGACGGACACCCCAAGGTGAGAGGTGGCTGAACAAACGCCTTCCTATCTCCTGAGGGATGGGGCCAGGTGAGCAGCTGTGGCCTTGATGGGGCTCAGGCCTCTTAGAGCCTGAGCTCTCTTGTCCAGGATGGCTGCCCTAAGTTTCCGTCACCTAGTCTTTGAGTCCACACAGCAGAGGACCATTGTGGAGGGGAAGTGGTGGTGGGAGGACTTTCAAACAAAAGCTTAGGGCCTTGACCTTCACTTTCCCCAGTTCACAGGCCCCCCAGGGAAGGTAAAGAATGTGGGCTCTGGAGTTAGTTTAAGATTTGTGTCAACCATGAAGATCATCACTCAGCTCTCTTTTTATTTTTATTTCTTTATTTATTTGGCTGCGATGGGTCTTCATCACAGCAGCCGGGCTTCTATCTAGTTGTGGTATGCTAGCTCTAGAGCACACAGGTTTAGTAGTTGTGGCATATGTGAACTTGCTCCATGGCATGTGGGATCTTAGTTTCCCAACCAGGGGTCAAATCTAGGTCCCCTGCTTTGGAAGGCAGATTCTTAACCACTGGAACACCAGGGAAGTCTTTCAGCTTGCCCTTCAAAAGATAACTTGCTAGTCAGCTATGTATGAATTTCCTAAGGCTGCCATAATGAAGTACCACAGACTGGGTGGCTTAAATATGGTAATTTATTTTTTCACCATTCTGGAGGCTAGAAGTCTAAAATGAAGGGATCACCAGAGCCATGCTCCTCTGAAGGCTCCAGGGAAGGATGTACTCTTTCCTACCTTCTGGTAGCCACAGGCACTCCTTGGCTTGTGGTTGCATTATTCCAATGCTCTGTCTTCGTGTGGGGCTCTCCTTGTGTGCCTCTGTATTCATATGGCCTTCTTCTTATAAGGACACTAATCATAGTTGGTTGGGGACCCATCCTACTCCCACATGACCTCTTAATTACATCTGCAACACTATTTCCAAATCAAGTCACATTCAAGGAGTTTGGGCTTCAGCACATCTCTGTTGAGGGATTGGGAGACTTAGTTCAACCCATGACAAGCTACCAGGAGTACAGTTCGTGGATCCCCCCTTACTGTAGCACTTTTGGGTAGATGCACTTTCCCTGGGCAGCTCTCAACCAGTGGGAAGAGGCCTTATCAGATCTGCAGCACAATCAGAAGGCCTAATACCATTCTTTTCCTTTCATCTTCACAGGCAAGTATTCTTATTCTTTACTGCATCATGGTGTGTCTTTACTGAAGGACCAAAACGGGCACAGAGGTAGGATGGATTTGTTTACTGGATCCCTTGCTGCTGAGGATGCTGCCCCTTCCTGGGGGTATGTGAAGCACAATAGTCCCTGGTACAAGATGGCAGCTCAGTTGCTAAAGTTTTCATTGGTAATGACTTGGAAGCATGTTCCAGCAGAGGGGACAGCCTGACCATGCAATGATGCAGGGGTTTGAAAGGGACAATACATACAAAGACAATGGAATTAATTGGTTGTATTAACTTATACAAGTTATCTCAACCCTTCAGGGAAATCATGAAAAGTTGAGGGCACTTGAAAAACAAAAATTAAGCATGAAGGGACTTTTGGGTGGTTTACAAATAAGCCTTTATTTCCTGCAGAGGGAGAGCAGCAAGAATTTATGATCCAAATCAGGATTGAATAGTATGGAGCTTCAAAGATGAAGAATGCTTAGCTGAGGCAAGTCTCTACACTAAGGTCAGGGCCCTAGTTGGGAAAACCTGGGGCCTCACACCTGGGTTGGGGACACCTGTGTATTCTGGTTCCCTAGACTCTGCACTGTCAGAGCATGCAGAGTTGGCCCACTCCTCTCAAATAAGAGGGAGCACTCCCAGCATACAGGAAGATACAGCAGAGGCTTCTCCCCCAACCCTGCAATCGAGGTCTTCTCCAGACTCTTCCTCCACCTCCTTTCCTGGTTGCCAGGCTGATAATCAGAACTAAGTTGCATCATGACCCAGCCAGAGTCTTACATGGGAGGAAAGGGACTATACCCCAGAAGAACTATAGAAAGGATACAACAGACTGTATTTTAAGGGTGCTGGGTCAAGGGATCTAGAACAGATGACTGGGAAAAGAAGTGTATTTACTTGGGGTACGGGATTTAACTCTCTGGCAAGGATTTGAGGGGAGAGTGCAAGTTTGCTGCTTGAGAAACTCCTAGAAACTTGGAGAAAATGATGGCGTATGTCAAACAGAATAGAAATGCCTGAGTTGTCATGGCAAATGGAGAAGAAAGGGATTTAAAGTCTCAGGGAAGCAGATGTACTAGACTGAATATATTATTTGATGTCAGAAGACCCATCAGAGGATGATAGTCCACAGGCTGTCACAGACCAAGAGGAGACATGATTCTTCAAGTTCATTGGCAGTGTGTTGGTGGGAGGCCACCAGTGTCACTAAGCTCAATGATGGCCCTCTCCTTTGCAAGAGGAGTTGATGGTAGAAGATGATGGCAGAAAGAGACTGTCCTAGAACTCAGCCTTGTGGTAGCAATGGGGGTGATGGTTCCTACAAAAGCCAGAAGGTCCCAATTATTGTTAAACTAGCAGACTTAGGGTAGTAGCCAACAGAGCTTGACTTGCAGAAAGCTGTGGAGACAGTTAATGGAATAAGTTACCCGACAGGCAAAATAGATGAGTAATCAGTGAGAGTATCATCAAAGGAATACAAGTGTTTAAGCAGTAGGTCTAAGGTTGCTCCAATAAAATGTCACAATCCTTTGCCCAGTTCTGGGCCTGATCCACATTTTAGATTTTTGTGTTAGTAGAAGGGAGAACCTATTGACTAAAGAGGTGACTGTGCCTCAGGAGGAATTAATTGGTTGTATTAAGTTATCTTGACCCTTTAGAGAGATCATGAAAAGTTGATGGCTTAAAAAACTTAAAAAACAAAAATGAAGCATGAAGGGGTTTTTGGGTGGTTTATAAATAAGTCTTTATAAGAGCAGCAAGAATTTATGATCCCAATGAGGATTGAAAGGCAAGCCCATCCTCTAAGGATCTCCCCAGTCCTTCCCTAAAGGGACTGATGGCCATTTACTCAGAATCAATTTACAGTTGAAATGAGAATACCCAGACACTTCTAGGACTATTGGACCCAGAGTCAGTTGACACTGACATCCAGAAACTGGAAGTGTCATTATGGACCTACTTTGAAGGTCAAGTCATAATGGAGTCTTCATCAGGGTCCAGCTTATAGTAGACCCATTGGGATATGAGACCACTGACCACTCATTTCTCTGATCTCTGAATGTTTAACCAGGCTTGACATACTTGGTGTATAGTGTAATTCTTACATGTGGCCTACCACAGTGGAGAAGGCCAAGTGGAAGCCTCTGAATCTGTCTTCCTTCCTCTCCATACCCAACTCCCCACCAAGAGAGTAAATAAAAATCAATATTGTATCCTAGGGGAGGTGGCAGATATTAATGCTATCACTTAGGTATCTCAAGATATAGGAGTGGTCCCTATAATTTCTCTGTTTAATTTATCAGTCTTGTCCTGGCAGAAACCAGATGGATCCTAGAGTGTGACTGTAGACAACTGGAAGTTCTACCAAACAGTAGCTCCAAATGCAGCTGCCATGCTCAACTAGAGTCTTTGCTCTAGCAGACTAACATGGCTTCAGGTTCATGATGTTCTGCTGTTGACTTGATCAATGTGTTATTTTCAGTTCCAATCAGAAAAGAAGATCAGAAACAGTCCACATTCACATGGGATAGACAAGAATATGCATTCGTAGTTTTATCCCAGGGCCATGTTAATTCTCTTCCTCCTTGTCACAGTATAGTCCAAAGGGCTGTAGACCATTGGGGCATCCTGCAGAGCATCACACTGACCTGTGAGATTGCTGACATCATACTAACCAGGAGGATGAGCAAGAGGTGGCTCGTACACTGGAGGCTTTTGTTCTAGAGAGTGGGTGACAAAACTCGCAAAGATTCATGAATGGCTGCCTTTTACTTTTTACTATAAAGAAGGAAACACAGTGCCAGTTAGACCATTTTGGGTTCTGGAGGCACACATTCCATACCTAGAGATCCTGCTCCAGTCCATATACAGAGTGACATGAAAGGCTCCCAGCTTTGAGTGGGGCCCAGAACCTGAGAGGGCTCTGCAGCAAGGCTGCAGGGCAAGCAGCTCACTTGGGCCATGTCATCCAGCAGATCTGCTGCTGGAGGTGCTAGTGTAGAAAAAGAGGTGGTGTGAAGTTTGTGGTGAGCCCCAGAAGAAGAATCACAATACAGGCCCTGGGAAGAGGGTGGAGGGCTTGGGTCACTCAAGGTGATAGCTCAGGGGAGGGGTGGGGGAATTCAAAATGGGCCTTGTAGGAGGGAGATGATGAGCACCAGTTGAAACTCTAAGATCAGCTCTAACGATGGGAGCTGAAGTTTGTTCCACTAACCTCCCTTTCCCAAGTCTCTCCCCTTCAGGAGGAGTGGTCCATGGGAAGCTTGGAGAAGTGTATCCCTGCAGGGAAAACGTGAACTGAGTAAGCCAGAGGGGTGCCCTATGCACCCCTCCCTGCAGTGAAGAACATGCCCTTGAACTGTGAGGGGAGCAAGAGGTGACAGCTTCCAGCTGCAGAGACTTCAGGCTGAGGCTGTGCTCTCTGGGCAGATCTAAGCCAATGAGAAGCATGTGGGTTCTAGGATCTGGCCGTTTCTACCCAGTGTGGGACTTTTTATAATGGGCAGTCTTTGCTCGGGAGCTCCCCATCGTGTCGGCATCGTTTGCATCACGGTCTGACAGCAGCCTGAGTAACTTGTAAGGTCTGGGATCACACCAGCCAGCCTAGGTTTTCAATGTCCATTGATGTAGCTGGACAGTAAGAGAGTTGTCCTTGGTCCCCTTGGGAAGGCCACACCTTCCGCCTGAACCGCCTCTGGAAGTTAAAAGGGCATGAACTTTAGTCAGACATACTTGGGCTCCAATCCCGTCTTCTTCATTGACAGGTCATGGAGCTTTGGTCTCTGGGCTTCCTGAAGAGGCCTCATCTTTATCATCTCTCAGTTCCACTCTTTCTCATCCACATCACAGGCCAAGTCAGAGTCCCTTAGGGGCAGATTCTCTGCCAGGAACTGCCAATGAGCTATTGAGGAAAAGTCTCTATTTCCAAGACCACTCACTCTCTCTCTGCCCCCTCACCTCCATACACACACACCCCTCCCCATCCCACAGCTCAGAATACCTGCCTCCTATAATTCTCAGAAGGACGCCAGGCACTCAGACATCAAGGTTGAAACTGAGCCAGCTTTCTTGAGTTCCCACTTTGTATCAGATCCTGAGCTGGGTACTTTCCCTTAATAACTTTCATAGCAACCCAGTGAAGCAGGGTCTGTTACTTTGAGCACACAGAAGCTCAGTGGAGAGTTGGGACGGGTCCCTAGTCCATTGTCCCCTAAGCCCAGTGCTCCTCCTCTAATGCAAGTGTCGCTGGATGAAGGCCCTGCCAAATCTGTAAGGACAGAGACCCGAGAAGCCTGATTCATCACTCGGGAACTGGGGAGCCAGGGCCGCAGCGAGCCCAGACTGCTCTGGCTTGCGGTGTTTCTGTGCTGGGAGAGGCAGAGGGAGGCGCTCTTGGGGTCAGGGAAGTCACAGTAGGCCCGGAAGCCTTGCTGGAGAGTTTGGGATAATCAGAGCTCTTTAGATCACTGCAAAAATAATTAAAACAAGATCAACTGCAATTTGTTAAATCCTTACTATGTGTGGGGTTAACAAATAAGATCTCATTTAACCCTCCCAGCAATTCTGAGAGCGGAGAAATTGTTATCCAGAATTATTCGTCTGGGCCTGTGTGGCTCCAAAACTCATGGACTTTCCTGTTTTTTTTTTTTTTTTTTAATATTTATTTGGCTGCTTTGGGTCTTGGTTGAAACACGCAGGATCTTCGTTGTGTCACACAGGCTCTCTAGTTGTGGCACGTGGGCTTAGCTGCCCTGAGGCATGTGGGATCTTAGTTCCTGGACCAGAGATCGAATCAGCATTCCCTGCATTGCAAGGCAGATTCTTAACCTCTGGCCCACCAGGGATGCCCCTCATGCACTTCCCTTGATGCCGCTCTGTATTCCCCCTGGTAATGACTGATGGGCCCTCGCCCCAACAGACTGTGCCATGGCCAGGTGCTTGTCTGGCTCCCATTCCTCCCTTGCTCGGGCTCCTCAGAGACAGCCCCAGATTTGCGGCTTAGACCACGGAAAGGATAAACCCTTCCTAGGTATAGCTGAGGTCCATCTTCCTGAACCACTGAGACCTAAAGAAGACGGAAGAGAATTTCTGAACCCTGTTGAGAACAGGAGAGAGGAAAAAAAAAAAGGCACAGGCTTAATCTTTATAGAACAGAACAGCATGTTATAGAACAGAACATAACCCAGTGGACCCTGCCTTCTCTATGAAGAAAAACACTCTTCAAACCAGAGAAGCCGAACAATCCCGGCTACCAGTAAGTTCAAGATTTAGCTACCCCCCAGCTTCCTTTACTTTGTTCCAGGCCCCTCTGGGCAGAGATGGGTCATTCCAGGGGCCCTTCTGGGGAGGTGAGAGTTTCCAGGAAGGAATTTAAAAAAAAAATGCTGCCTCAATTTGAGCATGGGAAAAATATGGTACATTGAGCTTATGATAATCCTAGGCAAAATTCCAGAAGTTCCTTTTCTAAGAAGGGATTATTGGAAGCCAAGATGGGTTCATGTAGGTCAAGGCATACCTAACTCTCCAGATTTCCCCTCTAGGAAGAACTATCAGAGCATACTGTGGGAAAAGCACCACAGACACAGAATCTTAAAATAAGACTTTGCTGTTATAAGAACTGCATTGAGGAAGAAAAAAAGAGAGTTCACCAACAAGGGTCTGGAATCTACCACACCCCATTTTCTTATACATCAAAATTATAGGCTTCTCTTTATAGCAGAGTAGATTCAAGTGCTGCTAAAATTTGTCTTGTGGTTGACAATGGAGGAGGAGACTTGGGACACAGGAGTGAAAAAGTTGAGACGTTCTGAGATGCTGATTGTTGGTAACATCCATTTGAGAGACAGTGATAGTGTTTGTCTGAGAAAGCACTTAGGATCTAGAAAGTCTTAGAGTATCCATGAGACTAGAGCATCAAGAATCCCTGAGAATACATGACATGGATTTTGGAGGAGCCGATTTTCTTGTCAGGCACCAGTAGCACAGAGGTCAGCTTTGCTGTTGATGAGGCTTTTGAAATGCCTTCCACACGTATCTTTGCCAGTCAGTGGAGAAGTATGGACCAAATCTTAGGGTAATCTTAGCCTTCACATGGCTGGTTGAAGCCCTCTGCCCAGGGTAGAAGGAACAGGTTGATTCTGTGAGGTCGGACACTGCCTCCTATGAGCCAGAGTATCAGCAGTATGGTCCTTCCACTCGAGCTCACTGGCGTCTACATGTGTCCCAAGCAGAGGAAGAGAATGTGAGTCTAGTGTGTGAGAGGAAAATCCTTCTAGGTGCCCCTGGTCCCAAGATTGGCCCTGCACTATCCTCCCCTTGACTGCATGGCATGCTTGTCTCTATTCTGGAACCCATGGAGTAGAGAGGTTCTAAGTTCATGCTCTGGGATCAGACTGCCTCTTACCCTCACCCTCCCATCCTGTTTCAGTCTCAGCTCTGCCATTTACTGGTTGGGTGACCTTAGCTGCTGCTGCTGCGTCACTTCAGTCGTGTCCGACTCTGTGTGACCCCATAGACAGAAGCCCACCAGGGTCCCCTGTCCCTGGGATTCTCCAGGCAAGAACACTGGAGTGGGCTGCCATCTCCTTCTCCAATGTGTGAAAGTGAAAGTGAAGTCGCTCAGTCATGTCCGACCCTCAGCGACCCCACAGACTGCAGCCTACCAGGCTCCTCCATCCATGGGACTTTCCAGGCAAGAGCACTGGAGTGGCTTGACCTTAGGCAAGTTAGTAATTGATCTGTGTCTCATTTTTTTTCATCTGAAAATGGGAATAATTGTGATGCCTTATTCATGGAGTTATTTAACTTATATGCAGAGTACATCATGAGGAACGCTGGGCTGGAAGAAGCACAAGCTGGAATCAAGATTGCCAGGAGAGATATCAACAACCTCAGATATGCAGATGACACCACCCTTATGGCAGAAAGTGAAGAGGAACTAAAAAGCCTCTTGATGAAAGTGAAAGAGGAGAGTGAAAAAGTTGGCTTGAAGCTCAACATTCAGAAAACGAAGATCATGGCATCTGGTCCCATCACTTCATGGGAAATAGATGGGGAACAGTGGAAACAGTGTCAGACTTTATTTTTTGGGGCTCCAAAATCACTGTGGATGCTGATTGCAGCCATGAAATTAAAAGACGCTTACTCTTTGGAAGGAAAGTTATGACCAACCTAGACAACATATTAAAAAGCAGAGACATTACTTTGCCAACAAAGGTCTATCTAATCAAGGCTACGGTTTTTCCAGTGGTCATGTATGGATGTGAGAGTTGGACTGTGAAGAAAGCTGATTGCCGAAGAATTGATGCTTTTGAACTGTGGTGTTGGAGAAGACTCTTGAGAGTCCCTTGTACTGCAAGGAGATCTAACCAGTCCATTCTAAAGGAATTCGGTCCTGGGTGTTCATTGGAAGGACTGATGTTAAAGCTGAAGCTCCAATACTTTGGCCACCTCATGCGAAGAGTTGACTCACTGGAAAAGACTCTGATGCTGGGAGGGATTGGGGGCAGGAGGAGAAAGGGATGACAGAGAATGAGATGGCTGGATGGCATCATTGACTCGATGGAGGTCGGTTTGAGTGAACTCCGGGAGTTGGTGATGGACAGGGAGGCCTGGCGTGCTGTGATTCATGGGGTTGCACAGAGTCGGACACGACTGAGCGACTGAACTGAACTGATTCATGGAGTTGGGGCTTCTCAGGTGGCACAGTGTTTAAAGAATCTGCCGGAGACACAAGAAACGCAGGAAACAGTTGATGATTTATGGTATTTTCTTTTCTGTTCTGTTCTTCTGTTAAACAAACTTATGACTGAGGACCATTAAATAATTTTTACTAGTTACGTGGATTTGAAAAACACTGGGTTAAGGTCTTTCTGGAGTATTGTGTTCAGATCCAAAAGCTATACTTTCTTACACACGTCACATTTTAAGAGGACTGTTTTCAAGTGACAGGATGTCCAAAAGAGAATGGGGTGGGTATGTCATTCAGCTGTTCTTTCTCTTTCTTCCTTTTCCAACCTCCAATCCACTCCCTCATTTGGTTATTTCTTCATCCATTTACCCGTTTATCATAGGTTTAAGCACCTGTTTCATCTGGTTAGGAGACTCCAGGAGAGATTTGCTCTGTAAATCATACGAGAGAGAAACTAGACCTTTTCCTTGCAGTCCCCTAAGCAGAACTGGGATTTCTGGGTGAAAGTGACAGAGAAGTGAACTGGGGTATCATTTAGGTAGTGTATTCCAGTCTTGGATACAACTGGGCATTGAGTCTGGCTGCCTGTGAGACTTTTCTCTGTAAGTGAGTGTTCAGAGGTGGGAAGACTGGAACTATGAGGTGACTTCCAGTGTTGGGTAGAGGGTAGGCTGAGGTTGGTTCTTCACCCTTGCTCCACTGATCCTGCGGTCTGCTTTCCTCACTGCAAGGGCTGCTGTGGGTATAGGAGAAGAAACCATCTAGTTGGGGTTCTGTACTCCCACCTGACAGCTAAAGCAACTCCATTTCTCTTTTACACAGTGGGATTCCCCGTATAAAAGAGAAGAAGTGCAGGAGACATGTTCCATTGATGTTAAAAAATTTTTTTTTAATATTTAAACTTGGAGCACATTAAGTCCCTGTGAGTCTTAGAAGTAATCATTTCTAGGATTCTGGGACTCATTTTTTCCCTTAAAAACAAGTCCATTAAAATTACAGCGTAAGCCTTTGTTTTGCACTCTTAAATCTAGATATAATTGAGAGCAAGAGTTAAAGAATGACAAGGGTGGCAGGATAATGGATTGAGGTGTTGTTTGTGTTGGTGGTTTTTCTTCTCGTCCCTCCTCCGGATCCAGCCATCCTCCCTGCCAGGCAGAGAGCAGAGAGCCAGTGCCTCTGTGCTCCATCATCTCAGGGGGTGTTGGTGAAGCTGTAATTCTAAGTCCCTTGTAGATAACTGGTCTTTCAGGCTTTTGTTGATTGAAAGCCTGAGATTAGGGGAGGGCTGTGATGAAAGACAGGGAAGGAGGAGTGAGAGGGAGGTGGTTGGGTAGGTTCTGGGAGGAATGAGGAACCAGCAAAATTAGGGAGGGCAATGTCTGCAGTGTTGTTCCCTTAAGGAGGCCCAGCCCCAGGCATCCACGTTCCTTTGATCCACCAAAACCACAGTGCTGTCAGCCTCTGGTGGGTATTTGGAAACAGTCTGCAGTGTTTCTCAGACATTAGCGTGCATGTGAATCACCTGGGGATCTTGACATAACAGATTCCGATTCAGTGGGCCTGGAGTGGATCCTGGAGTTTGCTCTTCAACAGGCGCCCCGGGACTCTGATAAGGCCGGTCCTCAGACCACACTTGGAGTTACAAAGAGCTCCAGAGACTGTTTCCTTGTTTTCTGGACATAACTTAAGCCTTTCAGACCCTTGTGCCTCCTTACAACAGGGAAGACCTTCCCACTAATAATGGGACTGGAATTTTCCATCAGCATAGCGTAAAGAGATGCGCCGATAGTTTTGATTTGGAAGAATCACAGGCAGCTTTGAGCTTGTGACTGCAAACTCATAGCCCCCTTGCAGGTTAGGCTGCATCTCCATGGGAAATTCAAGGGTCAAGGCTGAAATCTAACTGCTGTTTCTTCTCAGGGTGAGAAATCAGTTTTTTGTTTGGTTTTCTGTGAGGCACTTGAGGTGGGAGAAGAGTCCTTTTTGCATCCCCCTCTTTCCCACCCTGGGGTGGGTGGAGGGTGGTGGGTGGTGGCGTGGTGGTTAAATCCCTTACTAGCTGCTTATCTGAATTTATCTGGGAGGAATTTTATCTGTTCCCTATCTTGCTTTGCTTAGAGGTACAAAGTCCATCTGTTTGTGTCCTCTCCACTAGCCTGGGATAAGAGATAAATCTAGGAGCCTCAAAGGAATGGAATGAACACAACAGGCTCCTCTGTTTCTTTGTCTCTTTGGGAACTGGTGTTAGTATCAGTGAACTCTGTTTACCTGTTCATCTCTACTTCGTCTGCTTGCTTTCATGTCTTACCTGGGAATATACATTATTTTGCAAAGAATAGAAAAAAAAAAGCTAACACTTCCCAGCCTAGCCAACGTCAGGGGAACTCTTATTAAAAGGGACTCTGCCTCCTTTCCTCAGAAGGCCTAAACACACATTTTTAAAAGGAACAATCTGTAAATACTCCTTGCCTAGAAAGTAACTCCTTGTGTTTACATAGCTTTTTAGACTTTGGAAATGATCTGGCATTAATCAAGCATCTACTTGTGCTGGGACAGCATCCTATTTAATCTTCCCAACAACTCCTACAAAGAGGTATTACTATTCCTTCTCTATCTATCCACAAAGATTTAAACAAATAAGCCTTCCTTGTTCAAGCAAAAGCTATAGAAACAAAAGCAGAAGTATTCATTGCAAGAAAGAAAAAAATGAAGTGTAAAGGCACAGAAAGCCAGAAACCTGCCTCCCTGGTCACTAGGGATGCCCAGAGGGTGGTTTCACCCTTCTCTTGATAAACGTGATAGACGGAAAGTTCAGAGGTGTTGATGGTGAGAAGGAAGTTTCTGAGTCCCATGGAGGGATTTCTTTGGATCTTTCTTTGGGTTTTCAGCAAGTCAGTTCTCAGGGAAGTGGGAAAGTCATGTTGAGCACATTTCAGCTGTGGCAGGAGCCGGGTTTTGCATCTGAAGAGGTGAAAGAAATAGCACCAGGCTGTGCCCAAGGTTGGAAAGCAGGTAAGAAGTCCTGTCTGACAGCTCTAGCATCAGGAGACCTGGAGTCTAGCTCAGCAGTTCCTACTGACCAACGGCCAGGACCTTCCAGGCTCTACACCTCAGTTTCCCCTTCAGCAAAATGGAGTATTTAGACAGGATGCTTGCTCTCCAAGGGCTGAAAGCCTCTGATTTTCCAGCTTGAGTTTGGTTTCCTTGCCTGAGAGGCTGCTGTGACCTGTTTTCTATAGGGGTGGGAATGGTGATGTGAAGGTGGGGATACACACACACACACACACACACGCACACTGGGGTTATCGTATGGTAGGTGCTGGGGATGCAACAATAAGCAAGAGGGACACAATTTGTCCTTGACCTCATGGAGTCGGGAAAGGCAGACACTGAGCAAGTAATTCAACAGTTATGTCTTCAATGATGTTAGGACGGAGACCAAAGTGATGAGAAGGAACAAGTGTGTGAAGGGCGGAGAGGTCCAGGCAGAGGGAGCAGCACGTGCAAAGGCCATAGGCGGAAACAAGATTGCCCTGTTGGCGGGCACAGAAGAAAGCCTGATGGGCACAGGGTGCGGGGAGATGGATGCACAGTGATGCCTCTTCCATAGTCTGGCTTCTGCTACAGAGCTCTGTTTGGAACCAAGAGACTGGGCTGGGTGTCCCTTTGCTCCTTCTCCTTCCCTCACCCCATCACACATGCTCATGTGTGTGCCCCCCGAGCTCAAACACACACACCAGCCTTGGGGAGCCTTGGCTGTCGCTGGGCAGGGGCTTTGTGGCAGATCATTCCAGGCAGGAAAAACTCTGTTCTTCTCCCCCCACATCGACCGGTGGGGGGGACCTTGGGGTCTCGCCCAAGGAAAGGAAGCACTGCTTCCTGGTTTATGTTGAGATGGGAAAGACTTGCCCAAGAACAATGGCGTTTTCGTAAAACACCACTTTGTTCTGGTGAGACCAGGAGGGGATTTCCTTCGGGACCTAGCCTGGTCCCATTGCCCCGGCCTGCCAACCACAACAGCCACATGGCGTTCTCTGGGACCAGTCTTTCATCTGAAAAGTTTGGTCGCGCACAGCCCTGACTGCTTAACCCTTCACATCCCACCCCACCCAGGCAGCAGCATCTTAGGGCTCTCTCCCTGGAGATCCTGGGACATGCTGGTCAGAGGAGTTTATTGGAGACACCAAGAGATGACTTACAGCCTCTGCTTGTCTCATTTGAAGGGACAGTCTGGAAAAAGGGCTCAGATTCGTCCTAGGAGTGTCTCAGTTCAAAACACCTTTCAAGCACCAGCGTCCAACTTCCTTCTTTTACTGGTGGGGAAACTGGGGCAGAGAAAAGGAAATGAGTTTGCTAAGGCCTCACGGACAGTTAGTGGTGGAACCAAGGCTGGGATCTAGGGCTCTCAGACCAGCCCTCTTGCCACATTCTGTTCTGTTCTAGAGTAGAACCAAAGTTGGGTAAGGGGAAGGGATCAAGTCTACTTTGGACAGACAGACACATCTACAGAGCACCAGATTGTCTGAGGGAGGAACGGAGGGAAAAGGGTGTGTGGTGGTGGGGGCTGGACTCCTTGATGTCACAGACAGTAGGGGGTGACTCCTGTAACCGCTCCTATGTTTTTCAGGCATGCATGGCTGTTCCTCTGTGAATCGCTAAATGGACCATTTTAGCAAACAATCAAGCCTGTTCAGAGGAGGACATTAATGGGAAGTGAGCGGGCAAATAATTATATAGTCAGAACAATAAGTTAGAAGAAATCTGCTTTCCTTCAATGGTTGTTTTCGATTCTGCCTGGCATAGGAACAGGCTCAGGTAAAGAGCAAATGCTTCTCATTAATAGAGGGGAGATGGTGGTGACAGTTTGGGGGTGATGGAGTATTCATGCTGGGGAAGGTATTGCTGATCGCTCTGTGGTGACCATCTCCGTTGCAGAGATGGTGGTATAGATGTTGGTAGTACCATGTTGAGTGCTGTTGACTGAAGTTATGGTGACATTGGCATTGCTGACAGTTATGGCAGTGATTACGCTGATGGTGATGTTGGCATTGGTGGTGTCCGGTTTAGTCATGTTGATTAGAGTTATGGTGAGGACAGAAGCCATAATGGTGGTGGTGGGTAAAGTGGTAGTGATGATGGTATTGATTATGGTAGTGGTGAGCGTGATACTGATGGTGTTGGGCATAAAATGGTGTTGGTATTGGTGATGATGGTAAAGGCAAGGGTGGCACTGGTGTTGCAAATGATGGTCGCATTTTTGGTGGTAAAATGACAGTTGTCTTGGATAGTGGTGACCATGACAGTGCAGTTGGTATAAGAATAGTGTGCTGCTGTTAGTCAAAATGATTTTACTGATGTCTGATGTTGGTGGTGATGATACCGATGTGGGTGTCGGGGCTAGTGGCAGTACTTTTTTGGTGGTCTTGGTGACACCCGCTTGTCTTAGCTGATGTAACTAGCCAGCGGAAGTGGTGGTGGTACAGGTGGTGGCATCAGTGGCGGATTGACAGTAGCCTTGCCATCAGCTGGTGGTGACAGTGGTGGTCCCAGTGAGAGTGGCAGGAATAGGGAGGGGGGAGGCTGGGATGATGAACAGAATGGTGTTGATGACCCTGAGAGTGGCACCACTGCTAGCAGCTTCCCTCAGAGTACCTGAGCTGCCGGCAGCCCTCCTCTCTGGACCTGACAGTGTGGCTGGATGTGGGGAGAAGACTCCCCGTATTCCCCCAAGCCCTCCTTCTCCTGATACCGTCCTGGGGAGGATCCGTTATCTGTGCTGGAGGAGATGGCTGTCTATGGGGGTCGGTGGGGATGGCTCGGAGAAACGGGTCTGTTGCTAGCAAAGTGGGCAGGGAGGGAGGCTCAGGACTGCTGAGCTGGGGAGTGCTCTAGTGGGCGGGTCAGCAGTAAACAGGCGCATGGGGGCATGCCCACGGTGGGGGCCGCGCTGGGCGGGCAGGCAGGCGGGCAGGCAGCCGTGGTGGCCGTGCAGGGGCTCACGTAGCTGGCAGAACCAGGGCTGTACTTCCTGCTGACTCAGCACAGCAGGCTGGGACTGATTCTTCTGGACTAATGTGTCTTCTCCCCGGGATTAGCTCACTCAGCTCTGGCGGGGGAAGCAAGAGGGAGGTGGCCTCTCCCATCTCCCCGGGCTTAGGGGCCCCTTGGGGAAGCTATGGGCAGAGGGACCCTGTGTGTCCTTGACCTCATTCGCAGTGGGCCCCCATTTGACTTGCAGGAAGCCAGGGTCCCCAGGTGCCAAGGAATCCAGGACCTACCCCCCAGCTCCTAGTCCACTCCACAGGACTGGTTTACCCTGCAGAACGTAGCACGGCATGGGAGTGGGGAAAAGGAGCCTGGAACCAGGCCGTGTCCCCACGTGTTCACTGTGTGACTCTGGGACATTCACTTGCCCTCTCTGCATCTTGGCTCACCCACTGTGAGACGGGCAGGGGCCGCACAGCTCATAGGCTGTGGTGGGATCAGCTGTGTTAAGATCGACAGAGTGTTGGAGGTGTTGATATGGAGCGGGTATTCAGAAAGTACTTGCTTTTGTTCATTTGCTGAGAACTGAGTCACTTTAAGAGACTCTTAAACTCTCCGAGTCTTAGTTTTCTCAGCAGCAAAATGGGGATAACCCTTAATGGGCACACTTGATATGAGAATTGAAAAGGAATAAGCAGATGAAGACGTCAGAGTCATTGTGCTTGTTGTTGGTACGAGGGCCAGTGCAGAGCAGGGCTCTCACATCACATGGGATTTGGGAATCCCTGAAGCGACGGACGCTAACCTGTGGCTCCAGGAACTTGTGCCAGGGCCAGCTGCCTCCTGACAATGGAAGCAACACTTCCTCGTGATGGGAGGATTTAGGATCAGCTACCTAGTTGTTAGCCCTTTGCCCTTCTCCCCCTGCCCCAAGCCCTGGACTCACGCCCAGGACAGGGGCGGAGAAAAGAGTGCTCTGGGAGAGCCCACCCCTTCTGCAGGCTTCTGAGGAGTCCTGTCACTTCACCCCTGCCTGTCTCTCTTACCTCCCGTCCTTATTCGCTCGTTCACTCGTTCCTATGCAGGACATGGAGGTTGTGGGGCCTGCCCTTGTTTCAGGGTTCAGTCTAGTTCAGGCTTCAAGCAAGGCTTCACTGAACGATTCTGAGAGTGAGAGCCAGAGAATAAGAGGGGCACTGCGAGGTAGAAGGAGACAGAGAAGAAAGGGAGAGAAAGAATCAGATGAAAATTAAACTTTTCTTTGCATCAAGGAAAACTGTCAACAATGACGCTGTTTAGATGCCCTAAAATCAACATCTAAATAAAAGACAGACTATATGACCAGTTTATTTTCTCAACTGTCAAAGAGATAAAAGTGATACACTTGCAATGGATTTGATTTTTTTTTTTTCTGTTTGATTGGACTTCAGGTGCACAGAGTTGAGTCCTCTCTGCCAGTTTAATTTTTCCCCTCTTCCCAGATGCTGTTCCTATTCCGTACTTCCTTCCTCAATCTAGGAATCCACTCCAATATGTATTTTAAAAACATGTCCCTAAAAATGTGTTTGTCTTGGGACTTCCCTGGCGGTCCAGTGGCTAAGACTCTGTGCTCCCAAAGCAGGGGGCCAGAGTTCAATCCCTAGTTGGGGAACTAGATCCCACAGGCTGCAGCTGAAGATCTTGCATGCCGCAACTAAGACTCAGTGCAGTCAAATATATATGTATATATATTTTTAAAGTGTTTGTCTTTATAAATATGCCTTGGGGAGTTCACTTGCAAAAATGATACAGTGCCGTAAATCTTTCTGGTCCCTAATTTTCTCACTCAACATCAAGATTTTGAGGTCTGTCCAAGTTCCTGTAGGTAGGTTGCTCTGTTCCTTCTTGCTCCTGCATAGTAATGCATTGGAAGCATCCACATGTTTCCCTCATTCATTCCCCCCGAGTGATAGATGCGTCACCAGCGCAGCCTCACAGCATTGCTGAAGCATTAAGCAGAAAGCCCTTAATGCTGAGCTTGCCCAAAGTTCCCATTCCCTGTAGTCAGCTATCATTACAGGAATATTATGATTGTTTCTATCTGTCCTCTAGGCTACATAGTTTCCATAACCTTTAATAATCAGTTGCACAAGTGCCTCTTGTTGATTCTTCATTATGATGTAACACAATTTTCTCCCTCACATACCACTGACGCTTGCAGTGACCCATGGCCAGTGCTGGGTACAGGATCAAAGAGATGAGTTTCATGAGGCCCCATGTTCTCCAGGGGCTCACAGGTTTAAGAGATGGACAATTCAGGGCAGGGTGGGATGCAAAGTGGTCAGTAATCAGTTCTGCTGGTGGAGGGCAGGGCCCCCTAGAGTAGGATTTATCAAGTTGAGGAGGAGCTCATCAGGTGGATGGGAGCGGGGAGAAATGGGGCAGAGTTGGTTCCAATAGAAGGAACATCCTAAGCAAAGGATTAGAAGCATGAAGAAGCTCGGCAGTTTTAGAAAAAGTCATGGTTTTGATACAACTGAGGAAAAGGAAATGAAAGGGAAGAGGCAAGAGGCCACAGCTGTGTTTGTTGAGTTCTTACAACGTGCCAGGCCCTGTTGAAGCGGCTAAGTACACAACCTCATTTAAGCCACACAACAGCCCTTGGAAGATACCACTACCATTCCCCTTTGACAAGAACAGAAATGGAGGTCCAGAGAGGTTAGTAACTTGCCCACAGACACACAGCTTTAAGTGGGATCCCTAAGAACTGAAGCCAGGCTGTCTGGGTTCACAGTCACAATGTTACAATGTTATGGCCTCCAAATGATGAGGAAGCTGAGGAGCTCGGCGAGATGGCAGAAGAATGCACCGGAGCCTCAGGTGAGAGTCAGGCACCACTGTGGTGTGAGCCTGTGAAAGGGGAGTGTGTCAGGGGTGTGTGTGCTGCAAGTGCTGTAGGTGGGTGTGTGCAAATATCTGTGTGCATGAGTGTGTCCACATGGGTGTGCTTGAGTGTGCCAGGGGAGACGTTTCTGTGCTACAGGGCAGGTCCCACTAGGACTAGGTGGGGGTGCGAGTGATGGTGTTGCATGTAACTGTGGGTACCTCTGGCTGCCCATGGGGGCCTGGGTGTGTGTCCTGTGGGCGTGAGAGTGGGCCTTGGTGTCCTGCCAACCTGGGGCCCCAGGGAAGCTGTCAGAGACCATCAGCCTGGCCTGTTGTGAGAGGTCTGGGCTTGGCCTTAGAAGCTAAAAGGACGCACATCAAAGGCAGTCAGAGCCTGGGACCAGTGGGGCAGAATAATTTAATGAAAGTCCAGGAGGGAGGCTGTGGCTGGTGGGGAGTGGGAGGGGCTGCCGGGATGTGCCTCGGGCAGCTCCCAGGCTCTACTGCCAAGCATGTGGGGTCTGCAAATGTGTCAGGGAGGGGACGGGCCACACCGGGCACCTGGCCACACTGCCCTCCTTCTCTAGCCAGTGGGAGAGCTGCTTCTGAAGCCCAAGTTCAAAGCTCCCCACTCCTGCCTGGATGCCAATCTAGCTCCCAGTTTCCTGGTTTCAGAGGAACCAGGATGCCAAGTCAGGCATTTTCATCTTTCAGGCCATTCTGACATTTCCATGAGGTAGAACACACAGAGAATCATTTCCTGGTCAACTCGTCTAAGCCCCTTGCCTTACAGAGGTGTGTGTGTGTGTGTGTGTTTGTGCGCTGCCCTTTTGTGAGGGGCTTGGGTCAGAAAGAGAAATGCGGGAGGACCTAATGTCATCAGCTTTTCTCTGCAAGATGTGGGTAGAGAAAGGAGGATTTTTAGTAGGGTAGGAGGAGGGGCCGAGGCTGAACATGCATGTGAGGACAGAGTGACCCTTGTCAGGAAAGAGTTGTGATGCGGGCAAAGCAGAATGTTGTTCTTGTCACTGGGAGTCATGGGCAACAGGCATGCAGCCCCTGTTGGTCCAGTGACCACAGTGTGAGAGTGTCTCCAGGAGGCTCCTGTGACAAACACCTTTCATGGCAAGAATCTCCCGTGGGTCTCAGGCCCATCTATAGGGTGAGGCTCAAACTCCTTCGCTCCACATGGAGGCTTCCTCCAAATTCAGGGTCTATCATCTGAACCCATCCGTAAATCAGTGTTTTTGGCTGTCATGGACTGACACATATTCTTGAGCAGAAATGCTTTCAACAGGACAGGGACTGTCCTATTAGACACACGCCCCGCCACTCTCTGTTGTTTACACTCCCGTTTGTCCATCTACACCACCTGCTTATCACCAGAAAGCACTTGAATTTGGGACCCTTGAAGTTGAGCTCTTTGAGGGAGAGGCTTGTACATTCTGCGTGTCATCATCTAGCACATAGTAGATATTGATAAATACGTGTTGAATAGCTGACTTCAACTGGCCTCATTTCTTGTACCTCTAGCCCCACCTCTACTCCTCCAGTTTAGCCCACACTCATGCTGGTCTCCATTCCCTGAAACACATTTTTTCATCTGAAAAAATGTCTTGGTGAATTCCTACTCACCACTTCAGACCCAGATCAAGTGGCCCCACCAGAGGTCCAAGGTGGCTGCACCCTGCCGCAAGCTCCCATATGCTATGTCTGTCTCTATGTGACAGCCCCCTCAGCCCCAGCATTGCAATTGTTTGTTGATGTGTCTGGTCTGTCCAGCTCAGAGCATCTGTTAGAGGACTTTGACAGCTGTCTCTGTTCATGGACTAGGCTTGGGATTAGTCTGTATTAGATATATACATTAGTTGGCTTACCAACTTTGGTAAATCCCATTAGCAGCTCTGCGTGCTTTGCCCCCAAATCCTGGCGCCTTGATCCTCATCTTCAGTGGGTGTTGGAAGAGGCCTCATGACTCAGGGTCTGGCCCTTTCAGGGAGGAACATCCCTAGTGTGGCTCCAGGCATAAGAAAAATATTATCTCGCAAGCTGGGACCAGTTTTGCCGCCAGCCTGGCCTGGCCAGGCCACTCCTGGCCCATGACTTGGCACTTTCTGGGGCTACCTGCTGGGTTTGGCCAAGACAAGTTGCCTGGGCCTGTGGGGAACTGCTGGCAGTGCACACTTCCCAAAACTACCAACGGTGATGCCAGGGTGCACCCACACAACACCATGCTGGTTGCAGGCACCCCCTCTTAAAGGCTCCGTGCATAGCTCCCATCCCAGGGTCTACAGCCTTAGCTCAGCGGGGTCCCAGATCAGGGTCCACTCATCTCTTCTGCAACAGGAGGGTGGTACACGTGAGTGTGAGAGTGTGAGAACATGGGTGTCTGAGTACGTGTGAGTGAGTAGACAGATGAGTGAAAGGATGGTGTGTGATGAGTGTGGGTGAACGCGTGCTGCGTGTGAACACATATGGCTGATGTGCGTGTGAGGAGGGGCCATGTGCAATGCCACATGTGCAGACGTACAAGCCAACTGGGGACGTGTATGGTGGGAATGGCTGTCTGTGTCTATGTGTACAGACATGGGTTTGTGTGTAACAGTCTCTGGATAAGCTGTGCGGTGTGTGGATGTGTGTACACGTGACTCTGTGTGACAACAGAGAGGTGAATCTGAGTCCTGGTTCTGCCACTTCCTAAATGTGTTGAAAGCTTAAATAAATCCCTTCCCCTCCTTCTGTAAAGTGGGATGGCATAGACAAGATGATCTCTTAAGTCCCCTTCTAGCTTTGGTATTCAATGACTAGTTTAGGAGTTGAGCAAAATGTGTGAAAGTTGTGTGTGCATTTGCACATGTGTGTGTGTGCGCATGTACATCTGAGTGATGTCATGCAAAGGGCATGGCTCTGAGTTCTGATTCCACGTTTGACAGCTGTGTGGTCTCAGCTTAGTCCCTTTCCCTCTCTGAGCCTCAGTTTCCTCATCTGCAGGTGGGGCTAGTGATTCTCACAGGGCTGTTCTGAGGACTAGGAAATGTTGTTGGTGATGGAAATGTCTGGCTCAGAATCTGGCTTAGTCTGTCAGTGTGCATGCATGCGTGTGTGTGTATGTGTGTTTGCACATCTGAGTGTGTGTGGATGGTCATGCTCACATGCTTAACTATGTAAGTTGGTCTGGAAAACAGGGTGATTGATCTAGATCACTCCTGCCCTCTGGGGTTTCTGATTTCTGTTTGCCTGGGACATAGCTACCAGGAGACCTAGGGCTGGGCAGTCAATTTCCAGCCACCCGCCTGGGCCCATGTGATTGAGGGCTCCCTAGGGCCCCAGACTGTCTGTCACATGGGTGCAGCGGCCTGGAAAGAAGGATTGGTGTGGGCAGGAGACAGGCCGCCTAAATCCGCTTAGTGCCCACCCCACCATTTGGGTTATTAGAGACTAAAGAAATTCTTCTTCTTCTTAGAGGGTCAACTGCCAACCTGGGATGGTGGCTTGAGCTGAGAATGAGCCCCTGAGCGCCATGTTTATCTAGAACGAGGCTTCAGAGTGGGGGGCCAGGAGAAGATAGGGCCCTGCCTTCAGAGAGCTCCCAGCTGAATGGAGAGAGTCAGGAGAATCAGGCTGGAAAGTGGGGTTGGGGTAAGGAAGGCCTTCTCATAGAGGCTGGAGAGGGAAAGGAGAACACATTCTGGGCGGGAAGACCAGTGTGAAAAAATGTGGGGAGATGGGAATGAGCACCTAGTGTGTGTGTGTGTGTGTGTGTGTGTGTGTGTGTGTGTAGGGCAGGACAGGGAGAGGGTGGTGTAGGGGACCTTGTGTATGTGTGTGCATGTGTAGGGTGTGGGGAGATGGGAATGAGCACTGTGTGTGTGTGTGTGTGTGTGTGTGTAGGGAAGGACAGGGAGAGGGCAGTGTTGGGGACCTCAGAGAATATTAAATCCAGTGCTGCCATTTTCTTGGTGAGGGAATGAAGAGAAGGCTTACGGTTAGGGTTAGAGAAGGGTAGGGACATGCATCTGGACAGACAGCCGTTGCTCCACTTCCCAGCTGGAGTCCAGGGTCTCCCTCAATTCCTGGGTTCTGAAGATGGGTGTCAAGCTGAGCTGCCACAGGCCCTCCATTAACTGGTCCCACAGGGGTCTCAATGAATGGGCCAGATGGTTAGCCAGGATGTGTGCCTTCAGACCAGTGGAAGGCTCTGGGGCTAAACATTTTGTCCAAACAAATCAAGAGTGCCTGCTAACACGAGGACCTAATCTGCCTGGGCAGGTGTCCAAACCCAGACCCTTGACACCCAGAGAAGATTCCCTAACACTTTTCAACAGCCACGCCAGAGAGGACCCCAACAACCTGACCTAGAGAGGAACACCTCATCCAGACTGGGAACCTAGGGAAACAACCCCCACACCTGGACCACATACCTCTGGATCTGCTTCCATTGCACACTTGGCCTGAATGGATCCCTACAACTGCATCCAGAAACCAGTGAAGATCCCACATCCAGAGAGGGTCCCAACACCCAGCAGATCCCAGCCCTGCACCTGATAACATTAGATTGGCTTCCAACTCAGCCCCAGAACACTGTGACTGTATCCAGCAGCCTGACCCAGCACACTCTGAGCCGGTCCCAACACCGAACACACAGCCAGGCATCATCCACATCCCATCCCCCCCGTCCCCGCCCCCGCGCCCCGTCCTGGTTGCAATCCATCTTCAGTTGAGTTCATCCTGTCCTGAGAGGCTTCCCAGGTTCCAAGGCTTTTTCTGGGGAAATCTGTGGTCATCCTCCAGATGCCTGGGAGAAGCGGGGAGGAGGCCAGGCCCGCGCCCTTTGTGGGGGAGGGCCGGGGATCCAGCTTGAGGCGTGGGCTTCAGCGGCTGCCTGCGGGTGGGCGGGGTGGGAGTGGACTCGCCGGCCGCCCGCTCCCGCGCTGGGCGGAAACCGTGCCCCCTTGCGAGGCCCGCAAACAGCCCGCGGGGCCCTGGGCGCCGGGCTGGGAAATCCGGCGCCCGCCCTTGAAGCGGCCCCAGGTCGGGCGCGGGGCGGGGGCGCCGGGGGCCGCTGGCACCGAGGCGCCGAGCAACGTGACCGCGCGGCCTCAGGTCCCCACCGGGACAAGGCGGCCTCTGTGCCGACGCAGCTGATCCTAAATCCCTTCCGGCTGACAGCCCCCGCCGGCGGGGGCCAGACGGCGTGGGAACCGGGTCGAGTGGGGCCGGGGGGCAGGTGGGCGCGGGGGGAGCGGAACCCGGTGTCGGGCGCCCCCGCTGGAAGCCGTCTGCTCGGGACAGGATAGGGTATTTCACCCCCCACCCCGGGTAGCAAGAGTTACCGCGATACCCAGACAGGGATACTGACGCTGGCATCACTAGACCGTAGTCTCACAGCCTATTTCTTGGTTAAAACCAGGGGTCTTAATTAGGCCCCGTGATAAACTACATACATTGTGGAGAGCTCGGAGGCATCATGGTCCCCATTTTATAAATGAGGGAAATGAGGCTCAAAACAGTTGAAGCCACCAGTCCAAGGTTCCCAGACAGCTGGGGTGAGGTTGGAACTGGAACCACCTCTGCTGACTCAACATGGGACACCATGTGCATGCAGTCCTTGGGCTGGATCCCCTGGCCACCAGGTAGTCATGGAACATCCCATAGGGTGTAAACCTCTGGGTTCATCTGGTCAAGGAGTTGGGTTTCTGGGTTCTTGAGTGTGATGGAGCCAGTGAAGACGTGGAGTTAATCTCGGAGTGGACGGATGTGGGGCTGAAGGGGGGAGACAGAGAGAGGGAGACAGGTGTTGGGGTGGAGAGGACCTTGGAGAGAAATGAACCAGGGAGAACGGCTGCTGGGAGCCCCCTCTGCTCTGCCCTGTGCTGGGGACACAGATGGAGTCTGAGAGGCTGGAGAAAGGGTCATGGAGGGGTGATGCTCTAGAACCAACCTCACCCTGGACTCTGGGAACAGGGTGGGGATTGTCTGGTGAATTCTCTGGAATTAAAACTTGGCGCCTTCTCTGGGCCGAAGGAGCCTGGCTGGGCTCTGGGTTCTGTTTAGCCCTTGTTGTCTCCCAGGACTGGGGCAGCTCAGGACTTTTCTCCCTTTCCCTAACTGATATTTGATCTAGACAAGCAGGCTACAGGGCTCAGGGGGAGGAGGGAGTATGGCAGGGGCTGGGGAGTGGGTGTCTGCTCAGCGTGCATGTGAGTCTCCGGGTGTGAACGTGCCTGTGTGTGCCTGCGCACGGGATGCATATCTCCGTGTGTGCCTCTGAGAATGGGTCTACGTGTTTGGCGGGTGGACATATTGTTTCAGTGTGTGTTGTTTGTGTCTGGATCCTTTTGTCTCATCTGGATGTGTGTTATCTTTCTGGATCTACATGTTTGTGGCTTTACTGGTATCTGTGAGTCTTTGTGTGTGGGCCTCCCTCCTGGCCCGCCCCATCAGGCCCTGAATGCCACTTTGCTGCCTGAGTGTGCGGAGGAATGTCAGGGGTATGGGGAGACGAGAGCACATGTCCTGGGCTGCAGGCCTTCTGGGGATGGAAAACTACTGAGGCCTCCTGGGGATGGGCAGGCCAAGCCGGCCCAGAGCCAGGCTCAGCTGCTTTTGCCCTTTCAGGCTCCTCCCCTCCTTTCTCTGCAGGGCTGGGGACCTGCTGAGATGTGCCCTGTGTTAAGCAGGGAGCGACACCTCCCTTCCACCACTCCCCAGATGGCCAGCCAGGCCTCTGCCCTTCTCTGGGTCTAAGCATCCCTTGGAGTGGGGGAGGGGGGAGGGAGCAGGGGTGGGATTATTTTTCTCTGAAGCCCTTCCCAGTTCTGACATTCTCTCCATTGTGTGAGTGTTAAAGGGATTTAAGGAGGGCAACTTGACCACCATTTCAGGGGCCATGAACGCATAGGGCTTCAGACTGTTAGAGCAAGGTGGGCTCCCAAGGATGGTCTTATCTTATCCCCGCAATCTTTCATGTATTTGTTTTTGACTGTGCTGGGTCTCAGTTGCTGCAAGGGCTTTTCTCTAGTTGCACCTAGTGGGAGCTACTCTTTAGTTGCGGTGCCTGAAAATATTCTGAATATGCTGAATAAGAATATTCTGGTGGCTTCTTTTGTTGCAGAGCACAGGCTCTAGGCAAGAGGGCTTCCATAGTTGTGGCAGTTGGTCTCATAGTTGTAACTCCCAGGCTCTAGAGCATGGGCTCAATAGCTTAGTTGCTGGAAGGCATGTGGGATCTTCCAGGACCAGGGATCGAACCATGTCTGCTGCATTGGCAGGCAGATACTTCACTGAGCCACCAGGGAACCCCTCACCCACACCCCGCCAACGCCCCCACAGTCTTATTCATGAGAAAAGTGAGGCATGGTGTGAGGTCTCCAGAAACCCCACTTACCTTCTGGAATGGCAAGGATCAAGATTTCAGGTCCCCTGTCTCTCAGTTGCCGGCCAGTCCCCCATCGTAGCTGCTTTTCAACATGACCTGCTTAGCATGGAGGGAGAAGCTTTTGAGATGGCCTTGAAGGATGGGAGGGCTTTGACGTTTGGAGATGGGGTCAAGCCAGACCAACACTCAGTGGCAAAAAGACATGAGTTGAAATGTGGAAGTGGACAGGTAAGGAGGGCAGTCAGGATGGAGAGCTAGGAAGCACCAGTTGGGCACAGTAGGTGACAGGACTGACAAAGGTGTGTCTGAGGGTCCCCAAAGGCACAGGAACTTTATCCTCCAGGTGTTTCTGGAAAAAAAGAGATCAATTAGCGGTGTAGCAGAGTGGCTAAAGGCAGGTGCTCTGCAGTCAGATCAGACTCTGTATTCAAATCCCAGTTCCAAGACTTTAGTAAGGTGTATAGTTAACCACTGTGAGTGGGTTACTTCAACTCTATATACCTGACTTTCCTCATCTTTGAAATGGAGGTAACAACAGTAGCATTTTTCTCAGGCGGTTGTTGTGAGGAATGCATGAAGAAATGAAAGTACCGGTAAAGCCCTCAGCGTCTGACACACACTGAACACTCAGTACTAGTTACAATGACACTGATGATGTAACCTGCCTTTGGGGCCAGGCTGCAGGGAAAGAGAGTGAAGGCATGGAGACCGGTGGGACGTCCCGGGGTGTCCTGCAGAGGAGAGGTGTGGAGGTCCATGGTGATGTCTTCTGAATGAGTGAGGGACCCAGGTGGAGTGCTCAGAGCGTCCGGACTATTGCAGGAAGGTGGGCAGAACGCTCACATGGAGAGCTGTGGGGTGTGAGTGAGCCGTCGAGGATGGCTTCACTGTTGTGGGAGTGGTGGTGGGGCCTTCATCATGGCTTGGGAGGAGTCATGGTTGGAGAAGTCCTTAAGAGGTGAGTTGACCAAGACCTGGGGACAATTCTGTGTGGCCAGGGAGGAGGAGAGGCAGAGCCCAGGCTGTACATTTGTGGTTCTGAGTGGAGCACCTGGGAAGCTATTTTCAGAGTGGACGATGGAGGAGGTTCGTGAGATGTGGGTGGGGATGGAGGAAAGAAGGGGCCCAGCTGTGTGGAGGGTGAGATGGGCCCCATGGGGATTTGCTATCAGACCTGGAGCTCAGGGGCCAGGTTTGGGCTGGCGATGGTATGGAGGCCACTTGATAGACCCATGGTGTGGGCGAGGTCATCCCAGGGAGGCCGAAGATAGAGAGGAGGGCCTCGGATCGCAGAGGACCCCTGGGGGAAGCAGCAACCCGAGGGATGAGGAAACAGGCGCGCTTTAGGCAGAGAGGGCGAGGGAGGACCGTGCTCCAAGGAGGAGGGTAGGTCAAGAGAGCCCCATGCTGGGGGACCGGGCAGGGGTTTCGGGGGGAGATTGAGGCTTGGAGGCCATTGGTTTTGGCAGTGAGGAGGCCACCGTCACCAGAATGGAGAATGTGGACTGGAGAACAGAGGGCAAACCCCAAGCTACAGGGAGGTGAGGGATGAACGAATAGAGTGAGGGAACAGGATTCAGAGGCAGCTGTCATCCTGCCTGGAAGCTTGTTTGAGGAGAAGAGGGAGCCACATGACCAGGCAACCAGACCAGGAAGGCCCTGGGCCCCTGTGAAAGCGTCAGGGTGTCCTCCCTATGTTTCAGTTGGAGGAACTGAGGCTCACGGGGCTTAAGAGACTTGTTCAAAGCCACAGTAAATTAATGTGGAAGATAGCCCAAGATCCCTGACTCTTCACATAACAATTTTTTAAAATGGACAATTGAAATAGTATAATACACATCCTTGGAGCAGGAAATGGCAACCCACCCCAGTATCCTTGCCAGGGAAATCCCATGAACAGAGGAGCCCAGTGGGCTACAATCCATGGGGTCACAAAAGAATTAGGCACAACTTACCAACTAAACAACAACAACAACACACACACACTTGTTTTGATCACAAAAATAAAATTTGCTTATTGGATAAACCTAGAAATACATGCACAAAAATACAAAGGGAAAATACAAAGCTCACCTAGAGATAAGCATATTTACCATTGTGTATTATTACCATCTGGGCTTCCCTGGTAGCTCAGTATGTAAAGAATCCACCTGTAATGCAGGAGACCCCAGTTCGATTCCTGAGTCAGGAAGATCCCCTGGAGAAGGGATAGGCTACCCACTCCAGTATTCTTGGGCTTTCCTGGTGGCTCAGTTGGTAAAGAATCTGCCTGCAGTGCAGGAAGCCTGGGTTCGATTCCTGGAATGGGAAGATTCCCTGGAGGAGAACATGGCAACCCACTCCAGTATTCTTCCCTGGAGAATCCCCATGGACCAAGGAGCCTGGTGTCCATGGGGTCACAAAAGTCTGACACGACTAAGCACAGCACAGCATGTTATGACTCTCTACTTTTTCCCTCTGTTGATACACAAAAATAGAAATGGGGGTCAGGTACTTACTGTTTTGTAGATCACTTGTTTCATTGTTTTGCCTTTTCATACTGTTCATGGGGTTCTCAAGGCAAGAATACTGACGTGGTTTGCCATTCCCTTCTCCAGTGGATCACGCCTTGTCAGAACTCTCCACCATGGCCCATCCCTCTTGGGTGGCCCTGAATGGCATGGTTCATAGTTTCATTGAGTGCAGATGACACCACACTTATGGCAGAAAGTGAAGAAGAACTAAAGAGCTTCTTGATGAAAGTGAAAGAGGAGAGTGAAAAAGTTGACTTAAAATTCAACATTCAGAAAACTAAGATCATGGCATCTGGTGCCATCACTTCATGGCAAATAGACGGGGAAACAGTGGAAACAGTGTCAGACTTTATTTATTTGGGCTCCAAAATCACTGCAGATGGTGACTGTAGCCTTGAAATTAAAAGATGCTTACTCCTTGGAAGAAAAGTTATGACCAACCTAGACAGCATATTAAAAAGCAGAGACATTATTTGCCAACAAAAGTCCATCTAGTCAAGGCCATGGTTTTTCCAGTAGTCAGGTGTGGATGTGAGAGTTGGACTATAAAGAAAGCTGATCGCTGAAGAATTGATGCTTTTGAACTGTGGTGTTGGAGAAGACTCTTGAGAGTCCCTTGGACAGCAAGGAGATCCAACCAGTCCATCCTAAAGGAGATCAGTCCTGAATATTCATTGGAAGGACTGATGTTGAAGCTGAAACTCCAATACTTTGGCCACCTGATGGAAAGAACTGACGCATTTGAAAAGACCCTGGCGCTGGGAAAGATTGAAGGCGGGAAGAGAAGGGGATGACAGAAGATGAGATGGTTGGATGGCATCCCTGACTCAATGGGCTTGAGTTTAAGCAAACTCCGGGAGTTGGTGATGAATAGGGAAGCCTGGTGTCCTGCTATCCATGGGGTCACAAAGAGTAGGACATGGCTGAGCAACTGAAACTGAACTGAACTGAACTGTTTCATTTAGCAACATATCATGGGTGATTTTCCATAGTAATATATGGTCCAAAGACTTCTTTTCTCTTCTAGCTCATAGACTGGTCAGGAAGTCAGGAGAAGGATGGGATCCTCTGACAATCAATCAGGATAGAATAATGAGACTGTTTTATCATGGTGTCTGGGCTGCAGCTGGACACCAGACCAGAAGACCACAGGACTGGCTCCTTGAGGGCCAGATTGGCTCACCATGTAGTCTTGGGTAATATATTTGCCCTCTCTGGACCTCAGAATACCAGAATCACAAATGGGTTTTATGAGCAAGTCTCTTCAGGTTGGAAATGACAAACAGACTCAAGGGATTAGATCTGATAGACAGAGTGCCTAAAGAACTATGGATGGAGGTTCATGACATTGTACAGGAGGCAGTGACCAAGACCATCCCCAAGAAAAATTAATGCAAAAAGGCAAAATGGTTGTCTGAGGAGGCCTTACAAATAACTGAGAAAAGAAGAGAAGCTAAAGGCAAAGGAGAAAGGCAAAGGAGAAGAGGAAAGATATACCAATTTGAATGCAGAGTTCCAAAGAATAGCAAGGAGAGATAAGAAAGCCTTCCTCAGTGATCAATGCAAAGAAATAGAGGAAAACAACAGAATGGGAAAAACAAGAGATCTCTTTAAGAGAATTAGAGATTCCAAGGGAACATTTCATACAAAGATGGGCACAATAAAAGACAGAAATGGTATGGACCTAACAGAAGCAGAAGATATTAAGAAGAGGTGGCAAAAATCCACAGAAGAACTATACAAAAAAGATCTTCATGACCCAGATAACCATGATGGTGTGATCACTCATCTAGAGCCAGACATCCCGGAGTGTGAAGTCAAGTGGGCCTTAGGAAGCATCCCTATGAATAAAGCTACTGGAGGTGATGGATTCCAGTTGAGCTATTTCAAATCCTAAAAGATGATGCTGTGAAAGTGCTACACTCAATTTGCCAGCAAAATTTGAAAACTTGGCAGCAGCCACAGGACTGGAAAAGGTCGGTTTTCAATTCATTCCCAAAGAGAGGCAATGTCAAGAATGTTCAAACTACTGCACAATTGCACTCATCTCATATGCTAGTAAAGAAATGTTCAAAATCCTCCAAGCCAGGCTTCAACAGTACGTGAACCATGGACTTCCAGATAGATGTTCAAGCTGGATTTAGAAAAGGCAGAGGAATCAGAGATCAAATTGCCAACATCCATTGGATCACAGAAAAAGCAAGAGAGTTTCAGAAAAACATCTACTTCTGCTTTATTGACTACTGTAAAGCCTTTCACTGTGTGGATCACAACAAACTGAAAAATACTTAAAGAGATGGGAATAACAGACCACCTTACCTGTCTCTTGAGAAATCTGTATACTGTTCAAGAAGCAACAGTTAGAACTGTACGTGAAACAACAGACTGGTTCCAAATTAGGATAGAAGTACATCAAGGCTGTATATTGTCACCCTGCTTATATAACTTAAATGCAGAGTACATCATGTGAAATGCCAGGCTGGATGAAGCACAAGATGGAATCAAGATTTCTGGGAGAGATATCAATAACCTCAGATATGGAGATGACACCACCTTTATGGCAGAAAGCAAAGAACTAAAAAGCCTCTTGATGAAAGTGAAAGAGGAGAGTGAAAATGTTGGCTTACAACTCAACATTCAGAAAACTAAAAGATCATAGCATCTGGTACCATCACTTCATGGCAAATGGATGGGGAAACAATGGAAACAGTGACAGACTTTACTTATTTGGGCTCCAAAATCACTGCAGATGGTGACTGCAGCCTTGAAATTAAAAGATGCTTGGTCCTTGGAAGAAAAGTTATGACCAACCTAGGCAGCATATTAAGAAGCAGAGACGTTACTTTGCCAACAGAGGTCTATCTTGTCAAAGCTATGGTTTTTGCAGTAGTCATGTATGGATGTGAGAGTTGGGACTATAAAGAAAGCTGAGCACCAAAGAATTGATGCTTTTGAGCTGTGGTATTGGAGAAGACTCTTGAGAGTCCCTTGGACAGCAAGGAGATCCAACCAGTCCATCTTAAAGTCCTGAATATTTATTGGAAGGACTGATGTTGAAGCTGAAACTCCAACACTTTGGCCACCTGATGGGAAGAACTAACTCATTTGAAAAGACCCTGATGCTGGGAAAGATTGAAGGCAGAAGGAGAAGGGGACGACAGAGGATGAGATGGTTGGATGGCATCACCGACTCTATGGACACGAGTTTGAGTAAGCTCTGGGAGTTGGTGATGGACAGGGAAGCCTGGTATGCTGGAGTCCATGGGCTCTCAAAGAGTCGGACACAGCTGAGTGACTGAACTGAACTGAACTCTTCAGGCCAGCTGCCATCACTGTGAAATGGTAGAAAGAGAGGTTGAGAAAAATCAAGTGACTCTGACCATCATTATCCTGCAGGTCAGAAAGCTCCTTTAAGTCTCAATTTCTTTATCTGAAAAATGAGAATCACGTTTATCCACTCTGCCTGCCAGGACTCTGGTGAGAATGTAGGTAGATGAACAGTTACGATGCCCAAGAACAATGACTGTTTTGGCCGACCCATCTCACTTGTCATAGAGTAACCCTGTGAAGCAGGTTCTATTTTTTTGCCCTGTTTTTCTAGGTGAGGAAACTGACTTGGAGAGGTAAGGTCACTTGTTCAAGGTCACAGATAGGAAGTGGCAAAGTTGCATTCAAGCCCAGGTCTCCCAGTTCCCAACAGCATGGGTCTTTACACTGTACCATTCTGATGTGTGGCGCAGGCCTGAGCAGGAGGAGGACCAGAAGAGCTCTGGGAGACTGTGGCCCATTGCACCCTTGGTTCTGCTGTTGTTTTTCCCAGGCACCACCATCTGTGGGGAGTGGCTGCCCTCTGGTGTTCTCAATGTGACTTGTCCCGACAAGGAGGAGAGTTGGCAACTTGCCTGTCTCAGAAGTGGAGTGGGATGAGCTTGGAACAACCCCAACTCGTCCTTTCAGAGTTTGGAGGTTCAGAGAAAGTTCGTGCACACTCAATCTCAGTGAATGCGAGGCTGTTCCACTGAGGGCGCTGGGTAGAAGCTTCGTTGATTTCTGCCTGCATCTGCCTCTCATCTGGTGTCATTCTGTTTCTGACTTGAGTGCTAGTTAGGAGGGTGTTGCATTGGAGGGTGCTGCATTCTTCTTCTTTAAACTCTGCATTAGTGTTTCATAGGCATTTCTGTATCTACACACACTAGAAAAAATTGGAATTGTTGCCATCCTTGTGGGGCAGTTTTTATTCTGGGTCGATGAAAGTTTTGTCATTGGACTGGCATCAGATTGCAAAGTGGTGGGGCCACACCCAAGGATGTGTGCTTGGAAGGGCTTTCTCCCATGTTAGCTCATTGTACAGTCACCATAACCTTACGAAGAAGTTTTTTTATGATCATTTTACATATAGATAGGCTCAGGATCCACCTGGACTTGTTTGAAGCTTAAGAACTTTGCGAGATGCCACACTGCCGCCCTGTGGCAGCCTCGTGGGCTGATCAGCCTGTCCAGCTGCCTGCCAAATGCAAATACAAATGTGCTTCTTTCTTTGTGACTGAAGGTGCCTGACTCTGCTTCACCTTGGAGGGAGTATTCCATAACATCCTATTACTATAGCTACTTGGTCTTCCAAAGCTTTGCCTTCTATAGGCCATTGACTTTAGCCAATTACAGGTGATATTTTTTTTCACTGGTAAATTCTATCATTTAATGGAGAATATTTACCAATTTTTTCACAAAATCTCTCAAAAAATAAGAGAGGATGGAACACTTTCTACCTCATTCTATGAGGCCAGTATTACTCTTATACCAGAGCCACACAGAAGACATCACAAAAACAGAAAACCTTAGGACACTATCCTTAATGAATATAAATGTAAAAAATCCCTAACAGAATACTACCAAATTGTATTCGGCTACATTTAAAAAGGCTTATACAACATGGCGAAGTGAAGTTTATCCCAGGGATAGAAAGTGGGTTTAACACCCCGAAATTTATGTAATACACAACATTAGCAGAATAATGGACAAATAGTACATAATCATCTAAACAGAAACAGGAAAACAAAAAGCACGTTTCAAAATCTTATACCTTTTCATGATAAAATCACTCAAAAAGCCAGAAATAGACAGGGACTTCCTTAATCAGACAAGGGCCAGCTGCAAAAACATCCCCACGGTTAACATCATACTTGATGTAAAAAACTGAATACCTTACAGGTGATCATTTAAATAACTGCATGCCAAGGACTAGCAGTACTGTCCCCTTTTCCAACATCAATGAGGTTATTACTACTTTTGTATCCAAACAGATTGGAAAACAAATCCCAGAACTATTTGCAGCATTAAAGACTTTCAGAATTTAGTTAGGAAGATAGAAGCAATTCTATGTATTCTGGGAATAAAGGCTTTAATACAAAATTAGGGGCTTACCCAACTGTGGAAAGAGCCAGTTGAGCTGGGGGAGTGGAAATCAAGGAAACTGTTGCTGAAGGTCAGAGAAGCTCACACACCAGATCTCTTCTTCAAGCAGTGCGTGGTTCTCAAAAGCTTGCCTGGAAACCGCTGCCAGTCTCAGAAGCCTCAGGGAAGCTCCAGTCCTCTCAGTCCCCAGTGGCAAAGCGGGCAGTTCTCAAGAGTTTATGTGAAGCTTTTGTGACACTCTTTTCTAGTCACATGTTTGACTGCAATCACTGGAGAATAATGGTTTCTACTTTGCCTATACCTTCCAAATCTTGTGTGAATTCTCTTATTTGGGAAATTCTAACCTGGAACCAAATAGGAAAGGGGATTCCGGGAAACGTAGTTCCCAGTCACAGAATGGTGTGGCTGCAACTGAATACAGACATGCACTCATGGCAAAAACAGAGGCACATATTCACTCTTTTGCCTCTGGGCCAAGTTAATTGGCTCTGCTTTTCTCTGACTTCGTATATAGTCTGCAAGAATTTTGCAGAGTATCATGATGTTCACTATATTGTTGTTACTGTTGTTGGTTAGCCTCTAAATCATGTCCAACTCCTTTGTGACCCCATGGAATGTAGCCCACCAGGCTCCTCTGTCCATGGGATTTCTCAGGCAGGAATACTGGAGTGGGTTGCCACTTCCTTCTCCAGGGGATCTTCCAGACCCAGGGATCAAACTTGAGTCTCCTGCCTTTGCAGGCGAATTCTCTACCACTGAGCACCAGGAAGCCCCATTCACTGTATTAGTGGCCTTCTACTCATAGATCCACGAGCAGGAAATGTCAAGAATTCTAGATGCCCTCTAGATGGGAGATAAACTTCATGAAGGTTCAAGGGTCTGCTACTTGGTGAAGTTTTTTAGGGACCCTCTTATCTTAGAGCACGAGTTGGCTAATTTTATCTTTAAAGAGATGGTTAATAAATATTTTAGCCCTTGCAGGACATAATAAGGTACCTATTGCCATACTCAATTTTGCCACTGTAGTGTGAAGTCAGCCATAGACAATAGGAAAACAAATGGATGTGGCTGTGTTCCAGTAGAGCTTTATTTACAAAAATAGGCGGGGGATCGTATTTGGCCTGTGGACAGTTTTGGCCAGCCCCTGTCCTTTTCCTTCTAAGGGAAAGGACAGATTGTTTCTCCTCATACCTCTCACCGCTGAGAAAGGGGCACAACACTTGGTTGTATTTTGATGGTATTAATAGCATTTATCACACTTGGGAATATTGCTTTGACCTTTATCAGGTGACTCAGGAGACTTCCAGTTTTGACTCATGCTTGTGCTCAGTCATGCCTTTGCATGGACTCTTTGCAACGCTATGGACTGTAGCTGACTAGGCTCCTCTGTCCATGGGATTTTCCAGGCAAGAATACTCAAGTGGGTTGCCATTTCCTTCTCCACTGGTTTGACTGGGACCATGGAAAAGAGGGTTTGGCAGCTGATCTAGGCTGTGATGCCAGCTGTTCTGGTGCGTCAGCCATTTGACCAGCAGATATGATAGTGCCCAAGGTGTCTATGTCTATGGTGAGGACACTGTGCAGACTGCTAAATTCCAATGGACAGTCTTGTGCAGATTTCTAGGTTTTAAAGCAGGGCTATGACTTCTGTGGTGGAGAGACACTCTCAGTTTGAAAAATATTTCCTGGCCTGCTACTGGTCTTTGGTAGAGACAATATTTAACCACAGGACACCAAGAGACTGTGTGATTGTAGCTGCCTATCATGAACTGATTTCACTGGATCATTACATATCCATTGAGTCATAAGACTGAGTGGGCACAGCAAGTCTGATGAAAGTAATCATTTAGGAGTCATGAATAAATTACAAAGACAGGTGTCCCAGGCTCTCACGTCACCCACCAATGCAACTTATTCTATGGTATCATGAAGGGGTCCCTATGACCAGCTAATGGCAGATGAAAAGATTTGGGCTGGTTCACTGATGGTTCAGTGTGATTTGCTGGTGCATGCTAGAAAAGGATTGCTCCTGATTACAGACCTTTTGGGGATGGTCCTGAAAGACAAAAGAGTGAAGGCGAATGCTCTCAGTGGATAGAGCTAAAAGTGGTACACTTGGCCATGATTTCCTGTAGAGGGAGAAGTAGCCCAAGATACCTTCACATGCTAATTTCTGGGCCATGAACCATGACTTGGTAAGTTAATCAATGGCTAACAAGTTGTAAGACTGAACGTTTTGGGGAAGAGTTATGTGGATGTACTTCTGGGGTGAACATAAAGCATGCAGACCTCTGTGTCTTACATTAATGTCTTCCAGAGAGCATCCACTTCAGAAGAAACTTAAAAACCACCATCACCACCACTCCCCCCACATCCCCTCCACCCTTGCCTCTCTCCTTGGCCATCCTAGAATTTGCCAGGTAAGCCCAAAGATGTTGGCCATGGTGGCATGGATGAAAGTTTTGTGTGGGCTCAACTACATTGACTTCTTCTCAATAAAGTTGACTTAATGCTTGTACTTCTAGCATTGGAGAGTGATGCAGAGCCCTTGACGTGGCGTCATTCTCCAGAGAGACCTGCCACCTACCTCATGGCTGATTGACCACATTGGATATCTTATGTCTTGGAGGAGGCAGCAATTTCTTTTTGCTAAAATTGATGATTTGATAGATTTGTATTCTCTGGTTGCATAACCTTCACCAGTACTATTATCTGATGTCTTACAGCATGTTCATCTCTTACATCCTGCCTCAGGTTAAGGGCCCTGTTTTATAGCAAAGGAAAGTAGGCAATAAACTCATCACCACATGATTCGTTGGTAAATATAACCCATCACCTAGGAGTAGCTGGCCTGATGTAACAGTGAAACACCTGAGTAAAAGTTCAGCTAAGGCACCAGCTTAGGGAAAATACCATATAGGGTTATGGTGCTGTTCTTTACATGTGGTATAGGTGCTGAATCAATCTATTGCTGCATCTTTAACATGCATCATGGACCTGCATCCTTAAAATATGCAGGTCCATGAACAAAGAGGTAGAAGTTTGACTGGCTCTCTCATTATCAATCCTGGTGACCTGATTATGAAAATTTGTATTTACCGTTTCTGGAAAAAAAGTGGGGGAGGAAAACACTTCCTCCAGGGGACACAGTAAAAATTTCATTGTATTTGAAGTTGTGGTCCCTACTTAGCAGTTTTAGCTCCTCATGCCAGTGGACCAGCAGTAAAGAAAGAAGTTACCAAAGAAGCAGCGATAATTGACTTGATTAGCGTTAGGACTTGGGGTTGCTGCTACACAATAAGGGTTCAGTTCAGTTCAGTTCAGTTCAGTCGCTCAGTCGTGTCCGACTCTCTGCGACCCCATGAATCACAGCACGCCAGGCCTCCCTGTCCATCACCAACTCCTGGAGTTCACTCAAACTCATGTCCACAGAGTCGGTGATGCCATCCAGCCATCTCATTCTCGGTCGTCCCCTTCTCCTCCCGCCCTCAACCTTTCCCAGCATCAGAGTCTTTTCCAGTGAGTCACAATCTCAGATATGCAGATGATACTACCCTTATGGCAGAAAGTGAAGAGGAACTCAAAAGCCTCTTGATGGAAGTGAAAGAGGAGAGTGAAAATGTTGGCTTGAAGCTCAACATTCAGAAAACAAAGATCATGGCATCTGGTCCCATCACTTCATGGGAAATAGATGGAAAAACAGTGGAAACAGTGTCAGACTTTATTTTTTTGGGCTCCAAAATCACAATAAGGGTAGAAAGCAGTATATCTGGAACTCAGAAGAGTCATGGGACATCTCTCAGTGATTCAGTGCCCAGTGATAACCATTAATGGTCAGCTGCAGCATCCATGACCTGAAAAAGGCTCAGCAACGGAAGACTAACACCTTCTAAGGATGAAGCTCTGGGTCACCCCTCTAGGCAGGCAACCTAGACCAAAGTACTAGTTGAAAGTGAAAGAAATCCAATGAATGATGATGACTATCAAATAGCCTCAGGATCAACTGCAGCTTTAACTGGGGACTGGATCTTGGTTTGCTAACCTTATGTAAATCATTTTGGGATATCACACCTAGCCATTGTCTTTTGAAAAAACTTGAAATATAATTCATTTACAAGGTTATTTTAGTTTCAGGGGTACCACATAATATTCAATATTTTTATGTGTTATGAAATGACCACCACAATAAGTTCATAATGTTCTGTGAGAGAATAAGTGTTCCACGGGACAAACCTTGAATAATGAGAGACAGCAGATCAATGCCCCCTCCTTCCTGTTTCAGGGTGTGGTGTTCTCGACAACCTGCTGGTAAGGTATTCCATATGACCAAGCAGTTGCCTATTCTTTCTGGGGAAAGTGTGACTGATTTTGTAATACACCACCTTGTATATCTTTTCTTTTCTCCCCTGCTTTGTTTCCTCACTTTTGCTGCCTGGGATTATACTTCCAAGGAAAGACTGATCAGGTAAACTTTGCCTCACATTCTGGTTTGTAGGGGACCCAGGCAAGGACAAGTAGAACTTCAGTGGGAGTTCTCACCCAGGAAGACTGGGTGAGAGTTGTTTGTTTTTTACTTTTAAGATTTAAAAAAATATGAACCATTTTTTTCAAGTATTCATTGAATTTGTTACAATATTGCTTCTGTTATTTATGTTCTGTTTTTTTGGCTGTGAGGCATGTGGGATCTGAGATTCCCAACCACGGATCGAATCTGCATCCCCTGCATTGGAAGGCAAAGTCTTAACCACTGGACTGTCAGAGAAACCCCAGTTTTTTTGTATTTTAAAGAAGGCTGTTGTAGAAAGCAACAGAAATGGCTTGAGAAACTAAGACAAAAGTGAGGGAATATTTTCAAGGAATGTAATTCAAAGAAACAAAAGGCTGAACAATCCATAGAGTAGACGGGATCCAGGGAAGATCTGTTGACCTATGCAACAGAACTAATGGATGGTGTCTGTGGCAGTTTTAAAAGATGCATGCAAATTTTTCTGATATTCCTTCTTTCAAGAAGTGGAGCCCAATCCCATCTTGTATCATGTGGGCTGTACTTAGCAATTTGTGTCTAATGAGTAAAATATGGCAGAAATAATGGTCTGTGACTTCTGAATCTAGTCCATAGAAAACACTGTGACTTTCACCTTGACTTCTCATTGATCACTTGATCTAGGAGAAGCCTGCAGCTGCCATGTCTTGAGGACTATCTAGCAGCCCCATGGAGAGGCCCTGGGTGGTGGGGTCCTTCCTGCCAACAGCCTTGTCAGTGGGCCATCATGGGAGCAATTCCTTAGTTCCAGTCAAGCGTTCATATAACTGCAGCTTTGGTTGACATTTTGACTGCAATCCTGAGAGACCCTGAGCAGGAAGCATCAGCTAAGGACCTCTTGAATTCATGACTTATGTTAACTTCAAGGTTAATGTTTGTCATTTTAAGCCAGTGAGTTTTGGTGTAGTTTGTTTTGCAGCAGTAGATAATGAATTCAGTATCTTTATGATATCTTCAGTGATTATTGGTCTTGGTGAATATTATTAGTAACTACTAATAATATTAATAGTAATATTAATAGTAGTAGTAATATCATAGTAATAGTAATCTTATTAGCAGTAATATTATTATTAGTAGTAGTATACTAATTATTACACTAATAATATAATTAGTATTATTAGTCCCATCTGCAAAATAGACATAGTAATTGTACCTCACTCATAGAGTTGTTTACAAGGCTATAAAATGCACAATATAGTGCCTAGAACAGAGTGAGAATTCACTAGATGTTACTACTGCTGTTAGCAGTCATCATCGTTGTCTCAAGATTCAGATTCCTAAGAAAGAGAATCTGGTTGACTTAGCCTGGCTTATGTGCTTTCCTCTTGAGCAAAGGAGCAGAGGACACTGATTGAAAATCCTACCAGGTCTGTATTTCCTCAAAGAAAATTAAGGTGCTGTTGCCAGACAAGCAAAAGCAACACTAACTACAAAGGGTGTGCATACTTTAAGGTTTCTTATACATAAAATTGCTTCCCGCAAAATGTTATATCAATATATATATGCTTCTGCCAACATGAGAGCATCCTCCTCACTCCACCTTTGCCAACATTGCTATTATCCGGAAGAAAAGAAGAGCCAGTTTAATGGGTGAAAAATGATACCTTGTTGCTTATGTCTATACTTCTTTACTGGTGAATCTGAATATGTTTCCATGTTTTATTGGTCATTTGTATGTCTTGTTTGTTGAATTAAGGAACGCTCATCTAAAAAGTGGGATATAGAGTTATTTCCATTGACTTGGGTGCTTTATTTATGTGCTAATGGTATCTATTGGAGAAGGAAATGGCAACCCACTCCAGCGTTCTTGCCTTGAGAATGCCAGGGACGGGGGAGCCTGGTGGGCTGCTGTCTATGGGGTCGCACAGAGTCGGACACGACTGAAGCGACTTAGCAGTAGCAGCAGCAGCAATGGTATCTATATTCCAACGTATATTACACATCTTTCTTCAGTATATGTTGTTTATTCTAATTTTGTTTAATGAAGCCTTTCTCTCATGATGTTAAATGTTTAAGTGAGAGTGATTGAGCTTTTCATTTGCTCTATTTCCTGCTATGTGTGGTCTTTGGGGGAAGTCTGATCTTGCTGGCAATCTTGGAAGGTGGGTGGTACCTGTAAGTTCAGCTGAGAGATGATCAGTAGTCTTAACTTATCCCCGAGAAGGCCAAAAGGCAAAGGAGTGGTCATTATTACCAGCCAGCTTGTTATTGGCTTTTTGGAACAAAAACCTGCATGACTTTCTCCTTTTGCTGGACTGTCAGACCTACCTGGGAATCCCCAGATCACACCTGAATTGTCGTCCATTTAAGGGGGACAGTATCTTAGAGGAGAGAGACAAAGCTGAGTGATCACAACAGAGGGTCTTCTTGAGGTGGAGCCCATGAGTGATAAACTGAAACAAAAGTACAGTAAGAACTCTAAGGGTGATACAACTAAATTTCAACAAAGATTTTCCCACACGGCAAGACATAATTTCTAAATTTAAAACCTTGTCAGGAATCCCCTGGCAGTCCAGTGGTTAGGACTCAGTGCTTTCACTGTGGTGGCCTGGGTTCAATCACTAGATGGGGAACAAAGATTCCACAAGCCGTGCAGCACAGCAAAAAAAAAATTGGCAAATTAATTAAGAAGTATGATCAGAGATGAGAACTGAGTTAACATTGGTTAACTGGTTGATACTTAAACATTTCTCATGCTACAGAGTAAAAATACAAAGAAATTGAAATCATGTGTGAAAAATGATGACAGACTCAAATGATAGGACTGGGAAGCTTGAACATGCTAATAGTAGGAATTACAGAGGGTAGAAAAGGAAATAGAGAAATCATACTTAAAGCACAAGTAGAAAAATACAGCGTTGTCCAGTTGAATGTGGGCTTAGTTGACCATTGAAAAACCCAGACAAATTCCAGTTCTTTGGCCTATATGTGAAAAATGCATATGAGTATAGATAATCAAATGGAAAAGAGTTTTCAGATGAAAGCCTCCTGGATTTTAAGAAAAGGGAGCCTCTAGATGCACAGCACTCAGCTAATCTTAGGCATGATATTTTTCTTTTTTCCAAAGGCATAAAGGCATTAAATTTTAAGGATCAAGAGAAAAAAAATCTTACAAACTCTTATGAAAAGATCAGGTTACCTACAGAAGGAAAAAAGACTCTGACTTACATTGAATATTTCTTTTTTTATTTTATAATAATAATAATTATTATTTTATTTTTTATTAGAGGCTAATTATTTTACAATATTATATTGGTTGGTTTTGCTATACATTGACATGAATCTGCCCTGGGTGTACATGAGTTCCCCTTCCTGAACCCCCTTCCCACCTCCCTCCTCCCCATATCCCCACTCTGGGTCATCCCCATGCACCAGCCCCGAGCGGATATCCTGTATCATGCGTTGAACCTGGACTGATGATTCGTTTCACTTATGATAATATACATGTTTCAATGCCATTCTCTCAAATCATCCCACCCTCACCCTCTCCCACAGAGTCCAAAAGACTGTTCTATACACCTGTGTCTCTTTTGCTGTCTCGTATACAGGGTTATCATTACCATCTTTCTAAATTCCATATATATGCATTAGTATACTGTATTGGTGTTTTTCTTTCTGGCTTACTTCACTCTGTACAATAGGCTCCAGTTTCATCCACCTCATTAGAACTGATTCAAATGCATTCTTTTTAATGGCTGAGTAATACTCCATTGTGTATATGTACCACAGCTTTCTTATCCATTCGTCTGCAGATGGACATCTAGGTTGCTTCCATGTCCTGGCTATTATAAACAGTGCTTCGATGAACGTTGGAGTACATGTGTCTCTTTCAATTCTGGTTTCCTCGGTGTACGTGCCCACGAGTGCGATTGCTGGATCGTATGGCAGTTCTTTTATTGTTTTGGTTGCACTGGGTCTTTGTTGCTGCACTCAGCCTTCGTCAAGTTGTGGTGAGCAGGGAGATCCTCGTTGCGGTGCATAGGCGTCTCATTGCTGTGGCTTCCCTTGTCGTGAGCACAGGCTCTAGATGCAGGCTTCAGTAATTGCGGCACACGGGCTCTGTAGTTGCGGTGCATAAGCTTAGCTGCTCCGAGGCACATGGAATCTTCCAGACCAGGGATTGAGCTCATGTCCCCTGCATTTCCAAGCAGATTCTTAGCCACTGTACTGCCAGGGAAGCCCTGGATATATCTTTTATAACAATAAAAGAGAAAACGTAGTTGAATGTTTACAGACTACTGAGAGAAATGGGCTCTGTGATTGCTGCTGCTGCTAAGTCACTTCAGTCGTGTCCGACTCTGAGTGACCCCATAGACGGAAGCCCACCAGGCTCCCCCATCCCTGGGATTCTCCAGGCAAGAACACTGGAGTGGGTTGCCATTTCCTTCTCCAATGTGCGAAAGTGAAAAGTGAAAGCGAAGTCGCTCAGTCTTGTCCTACCCTTAGCGACCCCAGGGACTGCAGCCTTCCAGGCTCCTCCTTCCATGGGATTTTCTAGGCAAGAGTACTGGAGTGGCTTGCCATTGCCTTCTCCGGCCTCTGTGATTAAATAATATTAAGTCCAGCAAGGACAGAATCCATCTGGCAGTATAAAAACAAAACAAAACATTTTTATTTCTTTAAAAAAAAGTTTAGTTGTTTCTGTTCCATAAGTGCATTTATACAATTTTAAAGGTTATACTCCATTTACAGTTATTACAAAATTTTGGCTACATTCCCTGTATTGTACAATACATTCTTGCAGCTTATCTTACACCCAATAGTTTGTGCCTGTTGATCTCCCGTCCCTGGATTGGCCCTCCATCCTTTCCCCACTGGTAACCACTGGTTTGTTCTCTATACCTGTGGGTTTGTTTCGAAGGAAAACATTTTCAAACATACAAGGATTCAGAAAAACTACCACACATGGACTCCACCTCAGGAAAATATTTTATCAGATTCAAGATTGAATTAGAATAGAGTCTCAAGATGCAAAGGAGAACAGTCCAAGAGACAGCGGTGAGCAGGTTCTGATGACACACATAATTAAGATTAAATGGATGATAATAATGTGCCTGGGAACTCTAGTATTAAGCGAAGAGGGTTCTTGAAACAGAAGAAACACATGATTAAGCAAGACTAAAAATAGACTGTGGTCTTAGAAATTATCTTGCTCCTTGTGACTCTGTTTATGGTTAGATAAGAATTGGTATAAAACTGTATTGCCAATTATAGGCATGAATGTGGGCTGGCAAGAACTGGAATAAAAGCAAACTGTCTTGGAATTAAAGTCATAATAAGAACAACCAATCAGAAGATGGAGGAAAGAGAAGACAAAACACAATCAACCAACTGGATCTAACAGCATGTACAGCATGCTCTACCCAACGACAGCAGTATAACATTCTTCTCAGGGGCATGTGGGGCATTGTCCAGGACAGAGTGTATGTTAGGCCACAGATGCAGTCTCAGGGGATTTGAAATATCATACGAAGTATGTTCTTTGACACAGCAGGATGAAATTAGAAATCAATAACAAGTAAAATGGGAAAATTCTCAGATTTGTGGAAATTAACACACTCAATCAATGGATCAAAGAAGAAATCACAAGAGAAATTAGAAAATATTTAAAGATGAATGAAAACAAAAACACATGTCAAAACTTATGTCAGTCATACCTTAATCTTTAAAATTAAAAGAAAAAACTTATCAGATATGGTGAAAGCAGTGCTAAGGAAAAGTTTATAACTATAAATATCTACAGTAAAAAAAGAAGAGTGATCTCCAATGAACAACCTAACTTCACAATTTAAGGAATTAGAAAATGAACAAACTAAAACTGAAGTTACTGAGAGGAAGGGAATAATAAAAATTAGAGCAAGGAATGCCCCAGCAGTCCAGTGGTTAGGACTCTGAACTTCCACTTTAGGGGCCTGGGTTCCATCCCTGGTTGGAGAACTACTGCTACTGCTAAGTTGCTTCAGTCGTGACCAACTCTGTGCGACCCCATAGATGGCAACCCACCAGGCTCCCCCGTCCCTGGGAGTCTCCAGGCAAGAACACTGGAGTGGGTTGCCATTTCCTTCTCCGCATGAACGTGAAAAGTGAAAGTGAAGTTGCTCAGTCATGTCCGACTCTTAGCGACCCCATGGATTTCAGCCTAACAGGCTCCTCCATCCATTGGATTTTCCAGGCAAGAATACTGGAGTGGGGTAAAATTGCCTTCTCCAGGAGAACTACTAGGTTGGTACAAAAGTAATTGCAGTTTTGGACCAAGAATTTTAAATCATTATAACTAGGCTCAAACACATGTTTATTAATCAAAATAGGAACCATTAAAATCAACACATTTTGCCAATGAGAAATAGGTTTGTTTATTCCTGTAGCATAAAAATCCATGCTTTGGGATTCAATGAAATCTTGGAAGAATTTTCTGCCTCCTACTGGTTGTGGAAGCACTTTTCCTGGAAAAAGTTGCCAAGATGCTTAAGAAGTGGTAGTCGGTTGGTGAGTTCAGTTCAGTTCAGTTCAGTCGCTCAGTCGTGTCCGACTCTCCGCGACCCCATGAATCACAGCACGCCAGGCCTCCCTGTCCATCACCAACTCCCGGAGTTCACTCAAACTCATGTCCACAGAGTCGGTGATGCCATCCAGCCATCTCATTCTCTGTCGTCCCCTTCTCCTCCCGCCCTCAACCTTTCCCAGCATCAGAGTCTTTTCCAGTGAGTCAACTCGTTGCATGAGGTGGCCAAAGTATTGCAGTTTCAGCTTTAGCATGGCAAATACACAGGGAAACAATGTAAATAGTGACAGACTTTATTCTTGGGTTGCAAAATCACTATGGACGGTGACTGCAAACATGAAATTAAAAGATGCTTGCTCCTTGGAAGGAAAGCTATGACAGCATATTGAAAAGCAGAGACATTGCTTTGCCAACAATATAGTCAAAGCTATGGTTTTTCCAGTAGTCATGTATGGATGAGAGAGTTGGACTACAAAGAAGGGTGAGAGCCAAAGAATTGATGCTTTTGAACTGTGGTGTTGGAGAAGACTCTTGAGAGTCCCTTGGACACCAAGAAGATCTAACCAGTCCATCCTAAAGGAGATCATTCCTTAATATTCATTGGAAGGACTGATGCTGAAGCTGAAGCTCCAATACTTTGGCCATCTGATGCAAAGAGCCAACTCATTGGAAGAGACCCTGATGCTGGGGAAGAGAAGGGGATGACAGAGGACAAGATGGTTGGATGCCATCATTGACGCAGTGTCCATGAGTTTGAATAAACTCCTGGAGATGGTGAAAGTCAAGGAAGCCTGCATGCTGCAAATGCGTGGGGTTGCAAAGAGTCAGACATGACTGAGAGACTGAACAACAAATTTGCCATGAAATGATGGGACTGGATGCCATGATCTTTGTTTTTTGAATGGTGAATTTTAAACCAGTTTTTATTTAACATGTATATACTAGTATATATAAAATAACTAATGAGAACCTACTTATAGCCTAGAGGGAAAAATGATAATATCTGTTTGTAGGGCATGTATTAAAATGCATTCCAGGGACTTCCCTAGTGGTCCAGTGGTTAAGAATCCCCCTGCCATTTCAGCAGACATAAGTTCAATTCCTGGTCCAGGAAAATCCCACATGCTTCGGAGAAACTAAGCCCATGTGTCACAACTACTGAAGACCATGTGTCTGGAGCCCATGGACGACAGCAAGAGAAGCCACCGTAATGAGAAACCCTCGCACTGAAACTAGAGTGAAACTCCCAGTCGAAGCAACTAGAGAAAACCTGTGTGCAGCAACAAAGATGCAGTGCAGCCAAAAATAAATAAATAAATAATTAAAACATGCATTCCAGTATACATTGCTGCTGCTAAGCTGCTAAGTCACTTCAGTCGTGTCTGACTCTCTGCGACCCCATAGATGGCAGCCCACCAGGCTCCCGTCCCTGGGATTCTCCAGGCAAGAACACTGGAGTGGGTTGCCATTTCCTTCTCCAAAGCATGAAAGCGAAAAGTGAAAGTGAAGTCGCTTAGTTGCGTCCAACTCTTAGCAACCCCATAGACTGCAGCCTACCAGGCTCCTCCATCCATGGGATTTTCTAGGCAAGAGTACTGGAGTGGGGTGCTATTGCCTTCTCCCCAGTATACATTAGGTGCAGGCTAATCCTGTTTGATTCCACTTACAGCAGATACCTAAAATAGTCAAATTCATGGAGTTGGAAAGTGTACTGGTCGATGCCAGACAAGAGGGTGGGAGTGGGGAGGGGAGGGGAATGGGGAGTTGATGTTTAATGATGACAGAGTTTCCGTTTAGGAAGGTGAAAAATTAGGTGTTGAGGCATTCCGAGCATGGATTGGAAAAGAATTTCCAGACACAGAGCATTTCAGAAGGTAGTGAGTTTATTAGGAACAAAGAGCAGAGATAATGCGGACACTGGGAGCACAGTGGGCCGACCTCCTGAGTTGACAGTTTTGGGGGGATAAATAGCCAATTTTTATATCCTCAAGACAAAGAAAATTACTCCTGGAAGGTTGGTGTTAGGCAATTGATTGGGGCACAATAGAGTGTTTACTGTAGTGGGCACCTTAACCTAATTGGGAGTCAGGAAGCTTGTTAGTGATGATCAGAGGGGCTTTTGGCAATGGGACTTCCCTGGTGGCTCAGATGGTAAAGCGTCTGCCTACAATGCGGGAGACCCAGGTTCAATTCCTAGGTTGGGAAGATCTCCTGGAGAAGGAAATGGCAACCCACTCCAGTATTCTTGCATGGAAAATCCCATGGGTGGAGGAACCTCATAGGCTAGAGTCCATGAGGTCACAAGGAGTCGGACACACCTGAGTGACTTCGCTTTCACTTTTCCCTTCACAAAAGGGCTCAGACTTCCCTGGTGGTTCAGTGATAAAGAGCTCGCCTGAAATGCAGGAGCTGCAAGAAGATGCAGGTTCCATCCCTGAGCTGGGAAGATCCCATGACGAGGGCATGGCAACCTACTCCAGTATTCTTGCCTGGACAGACCATAGCATCGCAAAGAGCCAGGCACAACTGAAGTGACTTAGCACGCATGCACAAAAGGGCTCAGTCACATTCGGAGGTGACCTAGGTTCCGGGTTCCACTTCTATGGCCTTGAGGGCCGGACTTAACATTAGGGAGATGGATGGTGGTGAGAATTGCACAACAGCATGAATGTACTTAGTGCCACTAAACTGTACAGTTGCTCCTGCTGCTGCTGCTGCGTCGCTTCAGTCGTGTCCGACTCTGTGCGACCCCATAGACGGCAGCCCACAAGGCTCCTCTGTCCCTGGGATTCTCCAGGCAAGAACACTGGAGTGGGTTGCCATTTCCTTCTCCAATGCATGAAAGTGAAAGGTGAAAGTGAAGTCGTTCAGTTGTGTCCAACACCTAGCGACCCCATGGATTGCAGCCTACCAGGCTCCTCCATCCATGGACTTTTCCAGGCAAGAGTACTGGAGTGGGGTGCCATTGCCTTCTCTGAAACTGTACAATTAACTATGGTTAAAATAGTATGTTTTATGTTGTGTGACTTTTTCCATGATAAAAAACACTAAAAAAAAAAAAGAACTAATGGATTTTAGCAAGATTGAAATGGCTACTCTATTTCGAATGTTAACTCAACAGTTAACTGGTTATATATGGCTAGGTTATGTGTTTGCTGTAGAAGTGAATGGATGGCAGTCATAGCTCAATATAACTTTTTTTTCTCTCAGTATAACTTTTAACCTTGTATTCTTATTTAATGTGTCATAACCATTTCCCATGTCATTGCATAGTCTTTTAAAATAAACCATCGTTGTCTGTCATTCAGCTACAAGAACACTAATGATCAACATTTGAAAATCTCATCCACTAATAAAAATTTTAGTTACTGTTTAATATTCTTTCATTGAATGGATATTTCCTTATACTTATTCATCTATGTGGCTTTTAACTTACTATATACTGGATGGCCATCAAACATCATTGTGCAAATAACTTTTCTATTATTTTGGATTACTATTATGGGATAAAATCCTAGGAGAGGTCAAAGTATTTAAACATTTTACTTGACAGTACCAAATTGCTTTCCAAACGAAAGGTCTAATTTAGCTTGTCACTCATTAGGAAAAAGTGAATGTTACTATCGTTTGTTTTTCCTTGGTTGCCACTGTTAATGCTTTTTCATATGTTTATTTACTAATTAGCTGTATTTTATCAGAAATTGTTCATGTAAAGGTTAATTGGAAAAATGAAAACACCCATTTCATTAGAAAAGTCTCAGTTGAGAATGATATCTTTAGAAAATCAAAGAGCTCTTTTCTAAATGCAGGTGAAGTCAATATCTCTCTAGAGAAAGGGTATGTATGACATTGGTAAAGAACTTTCCTGGGTCAGGATCAGGATGTATGAATTTGTATTTGTTCCTTAAGATGCTGGAGGGGCTTTTAATATGATTGTATCATCTATCCATTTTCAGAACCTTATGCAAAAGATTGCTCTTCACATGACTGTATCAGAGAAAGGAGGCCATCTCCAAACACATAAATTGAAAAATGAAGACTTAACCCAACTTTTCTAACAAGCAAAAAGCAAAGGAGAAAAGGAAAGATATAAGCATCTGAATGCAGAGTTTCAAAGAATAACTAGGAGAGATAAGAAAGCCTTCCTCAGTGTTCAGTGCAAAGAAATAGAGGAAAACAACAGAATAGGAAAAACAAGAGATCTTTTCAAGAAAATTAGAGATATCAAGGGAACATTTCATGCAAAGATGGGCTCGATAAAGGACAGAAATGGTATGGACCTAACAGAAGCAGAAGATATTAAGAAGAGGTGGCAAGAATATACAGAAGAACTGTACAGAAAAGATTTTCACGACGAAGATAATCACGATGGCATGATCACTCACCTGGAACCAGACATCTTGGAATGTGAAGTCAAGTGGGCCTTAGAGAGCATCACTATGAACAAAGCTATTGGAGGTGATGAAATTCCAGTTGAGCTATTTCAAATCCTGAAAGATGATGCTGTGAAAGTGCTGCACTCAATATGCCAGCAAATTTGGAAAACTCAGCATTGGCCACAGGACTGGAAAAGGTGAGTCCTCATTCCAATCCCAAAGAAAGGCAATGCCAAAGAATGCTCAAACTACCGCACAATTGCACTCATCTCATACGCTAGTAAAGTCATGCTCAAAATTCTCCAAGCCAGGCTTCAGCAATATATGTGAACTGTGAACTCCCAGATGTTCAAGCAGGTTTTAGAAAAGGCAGAGGCACCAGAGATCAAATTGCCAACATCCGCTGGATCATGGAGAAAGCAAGAGAGTTCCAGAAAAACATCTATTTCTGCTTCATTGACTATGCCAAAGCCTTTGACTGTGTGGATCACAATAAACTGTGGAACATTCTGAAAGAAATGGGAATCCCAGACCACCTGACCTGCCTCTTGAGAAACCTGTATGCAGGTCAGGAAGCACCAGTTAGAACTGGACATGGAACAACAGACTGGTTCCAAATAGGAAAAGGAGTACATCAAGGTTGTATATTGTCACCCTGTTTATTTAACTTATATGAAGAGTACATCATGAGGAACGCTGGGCTGGAAGAATCACAAGCTGGAATCAAGATTGCTGGGAGAAATATCAATAATCTCAGATATGCAGATGACACCACCCTTATGGCAGTAAGTGAAGAGGAACTCAAAGGCCTCTTGATGAAAGGGAAAGAGGAGAGTGAAAAGTTTGGCTTGAAGCTCAACATTCAGAAAACGAAGATCATGGCATCTGGTCCCATCACTTCATGGGAAATAGATGGGGAAACAGTGGAAACAGTGTCAGACTTTATTTTTGGGGCTCCAAAATCACTGCAGATGGTGATTGCAGCCATGAAATTAAAAGACGCTTACTCCTTGGAAGGAAAGTTATGACCAACCTAGATAGCATATTAAAAAGCAGAGACATTACTTTGCCAACCAAGGTCCGTCTAGTCAAGGCTATGGTTTTTCCTGTGGTCATGTATGGATGTGAGAGTTGGACTGTGAAGAAAACCGATCACCGAAGAATTGATGCTTTTGAACTGTGGTGCTGGAGAAGACTCTTGAGAGTCCCTTGGACTGCAAGGAGATCCAACCAGTCCATTCTAAAGGAGATCAGTCCTGGGTGTTCATTGGAAGGACTGATGCTAAAGCTGAAACTGCAATACTTTGGCCACCTCATGCGACGAGTTGACTCACTGGAAAAGACTCTGATGCTGGGAGGGATTGGGGGTGGGAGGAGACGGGGACAACAGAGAATGAGATGGCTGGATGGCATCACTGACTCGATGGACATGAGTTTGAGTGAACTCCGGAAGTTGGTGATGGATAGGGAGGCCTGGCGTGCTGTGATTCATGGGGTCGCAAAGAGTCGGACACGACTGAGCGACTGAACTGAACTGAACCCAACTTCCACAGCTAGCACAGGGAAGGATTTGCTTAGAGCAGGCATTGGCAGTTTTCAGCTTGTTGTAAAAACAGGAAAGAGCTCATATGCTCTTAAATGGGTGTGTTCCAGAATTCATAGCAATACCTTATTTCCCCATCAAGACTTGGAAATTCAGCCTCTCAGCAACAACTACAAACACAAGCATAAGGTACTATTAACACTATTATTGTAACTATTGGGTTAGAATTAAAATTACATTAGGATTAGAATTTTAATATTCTTTTAAATTCTTCAAGCATTTTTCTTTTGAAAAAATTCAGAAGGTTATACCCTTAAAAATAAATATTAAGAAAAAACTTGATATAGGAAAGTGAGGTAAATCATATTGTCCATATTATAGTCAGAGAAATGCTATCCGTGGGGGCATGTGTGTGTGTATCTTGTAAGTTGGTTGAATTTTATGTTACAGCTTCCTATGTGATTTTTATTTTGTATTGTGCCAAACCAATTGGGAAATTTATATAAAGAGAGATTGTTTATAATAATATCAACATGCACAGGAATAACTCTAACAAAAAAAAAAATCAATGTTAGTTGATGAGATCATTGACACTTATGGGTTTTGCTTTGAGGTTGTATTTATGCAATTATGATCATATTCTCCTGGAGGGCTTTTGTCAATAAAGATAGGATAAAATCTTAATGGCTTCACAGTCTTATCCTGCTCATGTCTAGCTCTGTGGAGAGTGGTCCAGGGAGTAAATGATGGGAACTGAAGTTGAGAAGGTTAGCAGGGGCCAGATAATAAAAGGTCTTCCTTGTGTACCACTAGGAAGCTTGGACTTTATCCTGAGGACAGTAGGATCCATAGAAGGATTTTTAAGTAGGGAGTGACAATCAGATTCTAGAAAACTCAAATTGGTAATAATGTGGAAAGTTAGGTAGAGAAGTAAGTGTGCATGCAGGGAGGCCAATTAGAAGGCTGTTTCAGTAGTCCAGGGGAGAGATTAATTCTAGATCTGAAGATATCCTTTATGGTCAAGTATTATCAAAATACTTTATGAATGTTATCTTGTTTAATACTCTCAACAGCTTTATGAGATTACTGTTATCTTTGTTTTATGTGTGGCAAACTTGAGGTGTAAACCAGGTAAGCAGTTTGCTCAAGGTCACACACACATGATGACTCAGAAGCTGGGTTTCTAACCCTGGTGTGTCTAATTTCGAAACCCATTGTCTTGACCAGTAAGCTACACTGTTGCTCTACTGACATAAATACACGGGGGGCAACGTGGATAGAAAGAGGCAGCTAAATGTAAGAAATACTAAGGGGGAAGCATCAGCAAGACCCGGTGATTGATGAGATAGAGTCTGAGGGGAGGAAGGAACGAAATTGACATCCAGGCAAGCGGGCAGGGCGGGGTGGGGGACCCCATTTCTAATGGTTTCTATGTAGAGCAGATTTTTAAAAAATATTTATTTTATTTTTGGCTGTGCTGGGTCTTCATTGCTGCGCAGTGTGTGGGGGCCATTCTCCAGCAGTGATGCGTGGGGCTTCTCACTGCGGTGACCTCTTATGTTGTGAAACATGGGTTCAGTAGTTACAGCTCCTGGGCTCCAGAATGCAGGCTCAGTGGCTATGGTGCACTGGCCTAGCTGCTCCAATGCATGTGGGATCCTTCTGGACCAGGGATCAAACCCGTGTCTCCTGCACTGGCAGGCAGATTCTTATCCACTGTACCATCAGGGAATTGTTGCTTCTGTTTTATGTTTTGGTGTTTTGGCTGCAAGACACGTGGGATCTTAGCTCCCCAACCAGGGATTGAACCTGCACCCCCTGCATTGGAAGACAAAGTCTTCACCACTGGACCTGTTTTTAAAAGAAGTCCCCAGATAGCTTGTTTTTTAAAAGGAAGGTTTCTATGTCTTTTCTATTTATTGTGCAAGCAATAATCTTTGCTGTCTTTAATTTCTCCTTGAGGGGTAGTGAGCCCTCCTCTGTTCTCCTAAAACCCTGACCAGAAATGTCTCAGTTAAGGTCACAAGACACTTTCTCTAGGCTTTGTTTTTCTAAGTGGGTGATCCAGATTATGTCAGGCCTTGTACCAGTGAAATAACTTGAGAGCCAAGTTATTTGAAGAATAATTTTGCTTGGCTAGTGCTGAGCCAGTGACCAGGTCATCTGAGTTCATCTATGTCCAAGGCCCGAGGAGGGGGAATTCTCATTTCTGGAGCTTCAGTTTAATCCAGACATCAGAAGGCAATGCTCAAGCGTAAGTGTGGATGGGCTCCAAAGCTGATGATCTTCTGGGTGCTCCTAATGAAATTAGTGGCTCAGATGGTAAAGAATCTGCATGCAATGCAGGAGATACTGGTTCAATCCCTGGGTCAGGAAGATCCCCTGGAGAAGGGAATGGCTACCCACTCTGGTATTCTGGCCTGAAGAATCCCATGAGCAAGGAAGCCTGGAGGGTTACAGTCCATGGGCAAATTGTCAGACACGACTGAGCAACTAAGCACAAAATGAAATTGGATTGCAACTAAGAGCAAATTGTCAGGTTTATATATGCATTATTTTATGTACCACTAAGAGAAAAACCCTGCCAGTTAAACTGTAACACCAAGTTTGCTTGTCACATTGAATTTTTGTTGACTAGGTATTGAAAGTGTTCTCTTAGATTTTATTATGTATCGTCCTGTGCACCAGCGCATCAGGAAGTAGATTCCTTAGCCTTTGTCTTGCTGTGGCCCCTCTTCCCATTTCTTTTCTGTCTTCCTTTGCTTTTTAAGGTCAGATTTAGATCACGGTAGGCCACAGCTGAGAGGGAGACCTTATTCTGTGCTCAGGTGAAATAAAGAGACCTCAAGAAGAAGTTAGTTTCATACCTGTTTTTGAATTCCTTCAGAGGCTGCAGTTTTCTGTTCCATACACATCTCTTATTCTGGCAGATGCCATGTATTCAACCATCTGTCCATCCATGTATCCATCCATCCATCCTTGAAGAATTTATTAAGAGTCAGGTCACTGAATTTAGTTTTGTGGGTACAAAGATGAACAAGTAATTCTGTCCCTTTCACGGACTTTGACCTGTACCAGGATTATTCTCTGCTTTTCCATGGTACCACAATCTTGCTATGCTTTTTAAACAAAAGGAAGAGGAGAAATTTTGCTTGAGCTCTGAGGCTAGATTTTCTGAAACTTGAGGTGAAAACTCTTAGGCCACAAATGGTCTTCAGTCTTCCTTGTGGGTATTTTGATGTAGAACAAGGCAAGAGGTGAATTTAGCTCAAGGTCCACCACTCTGGGTTTATGTTTTACTTCACCACTATCTCACAGCCTCTCTGGGAGGCTCAGGTAGGACTTCAGCTATGGAAAGGGGTAGGCGTCTTACTTTTTCATCTTCCTGTCATAATACAATAATGCTTAACAGTTAAACAACTACGTTTTGAACCCATGTCTTCTAGGAAGTAAGGGAGGATGGCACACTTTACTATTCATGGACACACATTTATAGATAGCCAAACACTATGCCAACTTATGTTTGGTGTTTAAACATTAGTGTGTTTACTTTTTTTTTTTTTTTCTTGTTTGGTAGATAGATTTGGCAGAAGAGAAAAATAAGTAGACAAAGATTTTGGAGGGGTAGATGAAATCCAGTTGTTCCATCCTCACTAGGAAATGCTTAATACATGCAGTGGGTATGGAGGAGCATTTCAGGTGAGTGTGTGTTGAGGAAATCACACACTGCATTGCCACTTACCCTTAATTGCCTTTAGTATTTCCCAGATAAAGTTTGCCTGCAGACTAACAATCTGTAGCCACCATTTTAACTATTCTGAATCAGGGTTTCCATCACATACCTGGAGAGTTTTTCCAATTTCATCTTGGAGGTTTTGGTTTGATGGACGTATGTGTAATGGCAAGCCACTCCAGTACTGTTGCCTAGAAAATCCCATGGATGGAGGAGCCTGGTGGGCTGCAGTCCGTGGGGTCGCTGAGGGTCGGACACGACTGAGCGACTTCACTTTCACTTTTCACTTTCACACATTGGAGAAGGAAATGGCAACCCACTCCAGTGTTCTTGCCTGGAGAATCCCAGGGACGGGGGAGCCTGGTGGGCTTCCATCTATGGGGTCACACAGAGTCGGACACGACTGAAGTGACTTAGCAGCAGCAGCAGCAGCATGTGTATTTTGTAAAAATTTTCTGTGGACTTTAAGAACTTATCCTGATTCACTAGTCTACAAGATCCTGAGTTGGAAGGAATTATAAATTTCTCTGACTTCCAAACTCAGAAAAGGAGAATAAAAACATGGGACCAAAGCCGATTAGAGTTAATACAAGGGGAAGGTATGAGGAGAAGGACCGTGGCTCTGGGAGTCCCAGAGTTCCCGTGACAGGGAGATGCCATCCAAGACCCACAGGTGATGGCTGATCAGGTTTATTCCAGTCAAGGGGTGAAGCTTTAAGACTAACTCAACTCATAAATATTCAAATAGAAATGCTAACAATAATTGTGTAACTTCTAGTTCAGTGATCTGGGGATCCCAGGGTACTTATGTAGTTAAAGTATGATGAGCTTATGTTGCTCTGTGATGACCTAGAGGGGTGGGGTGGGGGGTGGTGGTGGGAGGGAGGCTCAATAAGGAGGGGATATGTGTCTACATACAACTGATTCACTTTGTTGTACAGTAGAAACTAACACACACTGTAAAGCAATTATACTCCAGTTAAAATGTGTGATGAATTTAGATGCTGTTTTCTGTATCTTAAGATTGCTGTGTTGTCCTCCTCTTGTACCACAGGCAAACAGTTTCTACTTGAATGACATACAAAATGATTTTCTATCCTAGAGCTTTATTCATTTGTATTTAGGAGAACTTGGCTGGGGCAAAGCTGATTGGCTCCCCGCCGTACCTGTGAGTCCCTGGGCTGACTCTTGATTCATCAGTATCAAGTACCTGCTCTGTGTTGTGGAGTGACTCTGGCTCCTTGTGCCAGTCAGCTTTGGATGTTGAGTTTACCTCTGGCTTCAAAGTTTCAGTCATAGGCAGCCAGGAAACTAGGCTGAGGGAGAGTGGATGTGTTTGTTACAGTAAAAAAAAGTCTATGTAAACAGTGTGAGAAGGGACAGTTCAGTTCAGTTCAGTTCAGTCGCTCAGTCGTGTCCGACTCTCCGCGACCCCATGAATCACAGCACGCCAGGCCTCCCTGTCCATCACCAACTCCCGGAGTACACTCAAACTCATGTCCACAGAGTTGGTGATGCCATCCAGCCATCTCATTCTCCGTCGTCCCCTTCTCCTCCCGCCCCCAACCTTTCCCAGCATCAGAGTCTTTTCCAGTGAGTCAACTCGTCTCATGAGGTGGCCAAAGTATTGGAGTTTCAGCTTCAGCATCAGTCCCTCCAATGAACATCCAGGATTGACAACAGAGGATTAAATGATTGGATGGCATCACCGACTCAATGTGTGTGAGCTTGAGCAGACTCCGGGAGATAGTGAAGGACAGGGACGCCCGGTGTGCTGCAGTCCATGGGGTCTCAAGGAGTCGAACATGGCTGAGCGACCGAACAACAGAAAACAGTGTGATGGCAGAAGATTTGGGGGTTGCTATGAGGGGTCGGTAAATCTGATAACCTTTGGTGTATTTGGTTGACTCAAGTTTGGAGGGATCTACGTTGTTCTATCTGTTCTTTTTAAGCTCCTGCAGAATGTCTTTTTTTTTTTAAAAAAAAAAACAACTCCATAGAATCTTGAGTTCATTTCAGTTGCTCAGTCATGTCGGACTCTTTACGACCCCATGGACTGCCACATGCCAGGCTTCCCTGTCCATCACCAACTCCCGGAGCCTACTCAAACTCTTGTCCATTGCATTGGTGATGCCATCCAACCACCTCATCCTCTGTCGTCTCCTTCTCCTCCTGCCTTCAATCTTTCCCAGCATCAGGGTCTTTTCCAATGAGTTGGTTCTTCGCATCAGATGGCATTGGAGTTTCACCTTCAACATCAGTCCTTCCAATGAATATTCAGGACTGATTTCCTTTAGGATGGACTGGTTGGATCTCCACAGAACCTTAGCAGCGGTTTTTTGTTTTTTTTTTCCCCAGTGCTGAGTGACATTCAGGATCTTAGTTCCCTGATCAGGGATGGAATGCATGCCCTCTGCATTGGGAACACAAAGTCTTAACCACTAGACCACCAGGGAAGTCTCTTTAGCAATTTTTACGTAAAAATTTCCATTTCCTTATGTTCTTGATTTACAAAGTAAATTTGCCTGAGTAAGTGTCTTTAAAGATAATTTCAGTTTTTATTTAGTTTTAAAGCTATGCACCACCCACCATTCCAAATGTTGGGGATGTTAACGGTGAGAAAAGCAACCTGGCTCTTGCTCTCAGGAGCTTACAGTTTTCTAGGGGAAGATAGATATTAACTGAAGGTTTTCTAAGGAAAAAAAGTCCAAATTGTCTAAGGTGGAGTATTTCATTTAAGACTAATGAGTGGTGATTTAAATTGCTTGGCATGATCAATTGTCTCAGCTTGTCCCTGACCCCTGGGTCTAGAAAAAGCGCACTGAGAAAGTTATATCCTTTGTCTTTCCCCATATGCAGGTATCCCGTTTTCTAAAGGTGCACTTCTCTCCAGGTTGGAATAGTGGAGAGCACTGGGTCCCAAGAGAGTTGATGCTCTGAAGGAAAATATACCCAGGTGAGGGTTGAAAGAACAAACAGCCAGAAGAATGAACTAACATTTCTGATTTTTAAGATATGGTAAATTAGTGGCCTTTTATACAGGTATTCAAATTCCTTAAAACCTAGCTGGGCGCCTTGAGGTTTTCTGATGATGATCTACATTATGCAGTTTGCCTTGGGAGAATAGTATAAATGTTTGTGGCTTGGGTATTTTAGAAAAAAGCTTTGATGAAATGGGTATAGAGCCCTGAAGTCGAGGGCTCCTTAAAAGGGTCTGGAACCAGACTCCTGGCTTTGAACTCCAGCCCTGACACTGATTAACTCTGTGATCGTGGGCCAATTATTTAACCTCTCTGTGCTTTAGTTCACTTACAAAAGTAAGATAATAGTGGTATCTCTGTCATAGTAATGTTATAAGGGTTAAAAATGTTATTTTATTGATTTTTTAAATTGATTTTTTTCAACACACATTTTTTTCATGTTTTAGATTTTTTTGAAAATGCAATGTTCCTTGAAGTTGATGAAAGCTTACAATCTCTGTTGGCCAGGTGGCGGTGATAAAGTCACTATATGTGCATTTGCAAACATCAAAAACTTAACAATTGGACAAGAAAAAGAAATAAAAAAGATTCAAATTGGAAGGGAAAAAGTGAAACTATCACTCACTATTTTCAGATGACATGATACTTGTATAGAAAACCCTGAAGTCTCCACTCAAAAACTATTAGAACTGATGAATTCAGTGGAGTCGCAGGATACAGATTAATGTACAGAAATCGTTGCATTTCCAGATGCTAATAATGAACTATTAAAAAGTGAAAGTTAAAAAAAATCCTGTTTAAAATTGTATCAAAAGGAATTAAAATACCTAGGATTAAACTTAACCAAGGAGATGAAAGACCTATACTCAGAAAACTATAAAACATTGAGGAAAGAATCTGAAGGTGATACAAAGAAATGGAAAGATATCCCATGCTCTTGGGTTGAAGAATTAATATTGTGAAAAAGCAATGTAAAGATGGTCCTAATAAATATACTAGTATTGTTTAAAAGATATGCTAAACTCCTAATGAATAAATAAATACCTCGACGAATTTAGGACCTCAGCCTACAAAGCTGAGGTAACTTGATGAATGGGATATAAAGAAGGGATGTAGGTGCTGAATTACAGAGGTAAGGGCCAGATGCACAAATATTGGGAAAACTTCACATCATTTGTTTCCATGACAAAGCTGTGGCCAAGAGGAAGAATGTGGAGAAAGCAGCTATCACGTACAAGATGGATCATACACATTTACCCCTTAGTTTGCTTCATTCAGTCATGTTCGTTTGTTTAAATTCAGATGTTGTTAGTTGGTGGTGCAAAGCATTAACAATCTGGAGAATTATGTATGAACCAGTACAACTTTTGAATAATAATGGCATTATTTCCCCGTAAGCTAGTCACAAAAGAACTCGTTTGTGTTTGAGAAACTAGCTTTGGAGCTAGTTTGGAGCAGAACAGACTGAACTTTTGGAGCAGAACAGATTGAACTTTTCATTTTTTCCTAGTAACCTTGCCAAGTTGGTACTTGTCACATTTTATAGGTAAGAAAATGAACTGAGGATCATTAACTCGCTTTGGGTCACATGGTTGGTAAGTGATGATGACGGTGGAAATCAAACCCAGGTCTTAACTCCAGAGCCCATGCTTTTTTGCATTATATCACAAAGCCCACATCAACCAGACTTCCTTTATTCTTCAACATCATCTTCTCCATCCCAGAATAATCATGTCTTTTGCTGGATGAACTCTTAGCCATGTCTCCTTAGAAAGTGGCAAGTGAGCAGTAACAAAGAGAGTTTAACTTTCCTTTCAGTATTTTCTGAAGTTGTTTGTTAAGTTTGACTCTCAAATTTCTGTCTTTGATTAATAATTGAATTTCCTAACATTGTAAGGTCAGTTTGTCTCTGAACAAAAATGTGCCACTAGATTTACTATAATTCAGAGTTATGTTTGCAGTTTGTATTATGAAGAGATTTCCAAACTTGACTGCAATTTTAAAAAGATACAGTCACCAGATGGCAGCAAAATGCCTTCAGCATATGATCTGAACTATGTAAAATATTGATTGTTTATTGCTGTAAATATTCTGGTTATTTAAAGAAACAGATTTATGAAAGAGTAGTATCCTCTGTTAATCAAATCTGAACAACTTTATTGTATACTAGGTATAAGTATGTTATTTCCAGAGCAAGCTTTCGAATAAATGACTGAATTCTCATAATGATTTATTTATCAAGGGCATACTATATGACAAGCATTTTGCTAAGTAATGTATTTACATTTATTTTATGATTAAGTTCAGTTCAGTTCAGTCGCTCAGTCGTGTCCGACTCTCCACGACCCCATGAATCACAGCACGCCAGGCCTCGCTGTCCATCACCAACTCCCGGAGTTCACTCAAACTCATGTCCACAGAATCAGTGATGCCATCCAGCCATCTCATTCTCCGTCGTCCCCTTCTCCTCCAGCCCCCAACCTTTCCCATCATCAGAGTCTTTTCCAGTGAGTCAACTCGTCGCATGAGGTGGCCAAAGTATTGCAGTTTCAGTTTTAGCATCAGTCCTTCCAGTGAACACCCAGGACTGATCTCCCTTAGAATGGACTGGTTGGATCTCCTTGCAGTCCAAGGGACTCTCAAGAGTCTTCTCCAGCACCACAGTTCAAACAGTTCATCAATTCTTCGGCGCTCAGCTTTCTTCACAGTCCAACTCTCACATCCATACATGATCACGGGAAAAGCCATAGCCTTGACTAGACGGACCTTTGTTGGCAAAGTAATGTCTCTGCTTTTTAATATGCTATCTAGGTTGGTCATAACTTTCCTTCCAAGGAGTAAGCGTCTTTTAATTTCATGGCTGCAGTCAGCGTCTGCAGTGATTTTGGAGCCCCCAAAAATAAAGTCTGACACTGTTTCCACTGTTTTTCCATCTATTTCCCATGAAGTGATGGGACCAGATGCCACGATCTTTGTTTTCTGAATGTTGAGCTTCAAGCCAACCTTTTCACTCTCCTCTTTCCCTTTCATCAAGAGGCTTTTGAGTTCCTCTTCACTTTCTGCCATAAGGATGGTATCATCTTCATATCTGAGGTTATTGATATTTTTCCCAGCAATCTTGATTCCAGCTTGTGCTTCTTCCAGCCCAGCGTTCCTCATGATGTACTCTGCATATAAGTTAAATAAGCAAGGTGACAATATACAGCCTTGACGTACTCCTTTTCCTATTTGGAACCGGTCTGTTGTTCCATGTCCAGTTCTGACTGTTGCTTCCTGACCTGCATACAGGTTTCTCAAGAGGCAGGTCAGGTGGTCTGGTATTCCCATCTCTTTCAGAATGTTTCACAGTTTATTGTGATCCACACAGTCAAAGGCTTTGGCGTAGTCGATAAAGCAGAAATAGATGTTTTTCTGGAACAATATCATAATCTCTGTTTTGTTGGTGTGGATTCTGAGGCTCAGATTTTGTATGTTGTTTTTGTATTGAATTGCGCTTCCCTGGTGGTTCAGAGAGTAAAGAATATGGCTGCAATCCTGGAGACCTGGATCGATCCCTGGGTCAGGAAGATCCCCTGAAACAGGGAATGGCTACCCACTCTGGTATAGAGGAAGAGGAAGCTGGTGTATTATAGTCTGTGGGGTCACAAAGAGTCGGACACGACTGAGTGACTAATGCTTTTACTTTCTTTTGTATTGGGTCATCTCACTAAGCACTCAGTTTCCATGCTTGTCCTAAATTAATAAAAAAATTCCAATAGCTTTCCCAATTCATTGTCCTGTCTCAGATTTTCTGTTTAGATTACCTGCAAATAAAAGTCAGTTTTACCTCTTATTTTCTAATATTTCTACCTTTTGTTTCTTATTCCTGACTTATTGCATTGGCTAAGAGATCCAGAAAAATGCAGAATAACAGCAGTGATAGTAGATACAGGCATACCTTGTTTTATTGTGCTTTGCTTTATTGTGATTCACAGGTGTTGCTTTTTTTTACAGACTTTTTTACAGGTTTGTGGCAACTCTGTATTGAACAAGTCTACTGATGCCAGTTCCACAACAGCATTACTATTATTATTTGGCTGTGTACCATGTGGCTTGTGGGATATTAGTTCTCCACCCAGGATTGAACCCTGGCAGTTCAATCCTGGCAGTTCAATCTTGGCAGTAAAAGCACAGAATCCTAACCATTGGATGACCAGGGAATTCCCCCAACAGCATTATTTTTAAATTAGGTACATTTTTTTTTAGACATAATGTGACATTGCAAACTTAATAGACCACAGCATAGTGTAAACAGCTTTCATATGCATTAGGAAACCAAAAAATTCAGGTAGACTTGCTTTATAGTGATAATCACTTTACTGTGACAATTGTTTTATTGTTGTGATCTGAAACCAAATCTTCAATGTCTCTGAAGTATTCCTATATCTTCAAGAATGGTATTTTCCTGTAGTTTTAGGGGTATGTATTGGGCTTACTTGTATTTCTAGACCGCTTAGTATTTTTATGCATTTTAGTATTTTAGTTTTTTTGGCCACATGGCTTGCAGGATCTTAGTTCCCCAACCAAGGATCAAACCTGCGCCCCCTGTGGTGGAAGCACAGAGTCTTAACCACTGAACCTCCAGGAAATTCCCAATGTGGTTTAGTAATTTTAAAAGAAATGAAAGTTGAGTTTTATGAAAGGACTTTGGACAGAGATTAAAGTTAGGGTGTTTCTCTTTACCTAAATTCAGACCATCCTTGTGTTCCAGTGGTGGTAACAGTGGTGATGATGATAATATTAATAATTAGCATTTATTATGCATTTGGTTTATACCAGTCAGTGTTCTTAGTTCTTTATGTTCAACTCAATACTACATCCCGATGAGTTAGCTCCAATTGTATTATTACCATCTTGTTTTACAGAAAAGGAAAATGAGACAGTTAAAGTTTTCAAATTTGCCACATTACTTAACTATTTCTTGGGTATGACATTATTCTTTTAGAACTCTACTGGCTTTCAATTTTTGCTTGTATTTTGTTTAGGAATTTTTCTCTATATTCATAAATGAAATTGGTCTACAGCTCTCTGTTTTTGCATGCTATTATCCATGTACCACAATGGAGAGTAGACCTATTCGCTCACCAAAACTAAGGCCTATGTACAGCAATGAAGACCCAACGTGGCCAAAAATAAATAGATACATAAAAATTTTAAAAACCCTTCACATATACTAGTCGATTCCTCAGTTAACAAGTTTATATTATTATCATCTTGAAATATTTTAGATTTGGAAAATGTTATTTGTCCAAGATTACACAGCTGATATAGACAGATACGGGTTTGAATCTAGACTATCTGACTTCTGAGCTTGTTCTACTATGCTTTCTTCCCTCCATCTCTCCTGTACAATAAAGTATCTATAAGATGTTGTTGTTCAGTTGCTAAGTCGTGTCTGACCCTTTCCAACCCCACAGACTGCAGCATGCCAGGCCTCCCTGTCTCTCACTATCTCCTGGAGTTTGCCCAAGTTCATGTCCATTGAGTCGATGATGCTATTCAACCATTCCTGCAAGATAGACTACCTCTTTTCCTGATTTCTCCATTGCATGGCTCCTATGCTTCAGCCTTGTCCATGCACTATCTATGTATTATAGTTCTCTCAGTTTTAATGCTGTGAAACCTTTGGTAGAGGTGAGAGGTTAGAAACATTATGTTGTTGGTATCTTTTGACCCAGGAGTTTCATTTCATAGATTAAACTTTAAAAACCAAATTACACAAATAGGAAAAAGTTTCTATATGAAGAGGAATGTATTATGTCATTGTTTCTTAAGGAAAAATTAGAAATAATCTATGTGTCCATTGATAGGTCATTATTTAAAATAAAATATAATCTTTCCAAAGATAATTCCTATCATCTATTAAGCTATTATTATGCATTAGGTATTCTGAAATTTCTTTTTAGGCCTTGTGTTGTGTGTGTTAGTTGCTCAATCAAGTCCAACTCTTTGCAACCCCATGGACTGTAGTTCACCAGGTTCCTCTGTCCATGGAATTCTCCAGGAAATAATATTGGAGTGAGTAGCTGTTCCCTTCTCCAGGGGATTTTCTCCACCCAGGGATCGAACCTGGGTTTCCCACATTGCAGCCATATTCTTACCATCTGAGCCAACAGGAAGACCCATTATTATGCATTAGGTATTCTGAAATTTTGGGGGGGCATTACTTCATTTAATTTTCACATTTGTGTTGGATGTTATAATGTCCCTTTTACACGTAAAGGAAATAGGAATGAGATATATTCAATAATTTGTCCAAGGTCCTACTGCCACTGGATGGTAAAGTTGGGATTTGAATTCTTGACAATCTGATTCCAAAGGATATGCTCATAACAACTTCATTTTAATCTGTATAATAGAATGCCAGTATACAAGTGAAAAATGATGTAAAGCTACATTTCAGGCATGGAAAGATGCCCACTATACATTGGGGGGAAAAGTAGATTATCAAATAGCGTACATAGAAGAAATGTATATTGGTACTGTCTGCATTTTTTCAATAATAAGCAAATGTTTCTTTTGGACTTCCCTTGTGGATCAGCCAGTAAAGAATCTGTCTGCAATGCAGGAGACTTGAGTTTGATCCCTGGATTGGGAGGATCCCCTGGAGAAGGGAAAACTACCCATTCTAGTATTCTGGCCTGGAGAATTCATTCTGGCCTAGAGAATTCATGGACTATACAATCCATGGGGTCTGTTATATGTTATTTTTATCATCAGAAAAAATTCCACCATGTTTTTGAAAAAGAGTTGATTGATGGTGCATTCTTGGCTTCAGTGCAGGATTATCAGAGAGAAGACTTTGAAACTGAATATGAAATACCATCTCTGGAACATCAACAGGGAATGACTACCCCTGAAGAGGACAACATAAGGCCATTTTCAAGTCATGAGTGGTCCTGTGTGGAGCTGTGTATATATGTTTTAGGTGTGGAAGGCATTTTACTCAGAGCTCACACCTTCAGTTCAGTTCAGTTCAGTTCAGTCGCTCAGTCGTGTCCGACTCTCCGCGACCCCATGAATCACAGCATGCCAGGCCTCCCTGTCCATCACCAACTCCCGGAGTTCACTCACACCTTATGAAGCATCAATTTATTCACCCAGTAGAGAAATATTATCATTGCCCAGACTGTGGGAAATATTTCAGTAACAACTCAAATTTTATTAGACACCAAAGGAATCACTGGAGCTACAGTTCCAGCTTCCTCTGGCACCAGCTGACGCACACTAGTGTACCATGAATGAGGCCCCATGAGTGCCCATGAGTGTCCAGAGTGTGGTCAGAGGTTTAGACATAGCTCCTAAATTGCAGGGCATCAGAGAACCCACACAGCTGAAAGAACATAACATTGCTCCCAGTGTGGGAGTCTTCCTTGGTGGCTCAGTTGGTAAAGAATCCACCTGCAACACAGGAGACTGCTTGCAATGCAGGAGACCTGGGTTCCATCCCTGGTTCGGGAAGATCCTCTGGAGAAGGGAATAGCAACCCACTCCAGTGTTCTTGTCTGGGAAATCCCATGGACAGAGGAACCTGGCAGGCTATAGTCCATGAGGTCGCAAAAGTTGGACATGACTGAGTGACTAACACACACACACACACACACAACCCTTGCAGCTTCATGGGCTAGTTATAGGATAGAAATCCTGTTTGCTCTATGGACAATGTGTCTCTTTCTGAAGTGTCTTACTTATGTATAAAGACTACCCTGAATTATAGCCAACTCTCTAAAGCAGATATCTTAAACCTGAAATTGTTACCTTATTGATTATATCCTCATAAAAGCCTGAGGATATTCAGTTCAGTTCAGTTGTGACCAACTCTTTGCGACCCCATGGACTGCAGCACACCAGGCCTCCCTGTCCATCACCAACTCCCAGAGTTTACTCAAACTCATGTCCATTGAGTTGGTGATGCCATCCAACCATCTTATACTCTGTCATACCCTTCTCTTCCTGCCTGCAATCTTTCCCAGCATCAGGGTCTTTTCCAATGAGTCAGTTCTTCCCATTAGGTGGCCAAAATATTGGAGTTTCAGCTTCAACATAAGTCCTTCCAATGAACACCCAGGACTGATCTCCTTTAGGATGGACTGGTTGGATCTCCTTGCGGTCCAAGGGACTCTCAAGAGTCTTTTCCAACACCACAGTTCCAAAGGGTCAATTCTTCGGTGCTCAGTTTTCTTTATGGCCCAACTCTCACATTCATACATGACTACTGAAAAAACCATAGCCTTGACCTTTGTTGGCAAAATAATGTCTCTGCTTTTAAACATGCTGTCTAGGTTGGTCATAACTTTTTTTCCAAGGAGTAAGCATCTTTTAATTTCATGACTGAAGATGTTGTAGGGGTTCAGATTGTAGGGTTCAGGGTGAAGGGTGAGACAGTGATTTTACTTTCCTCTATACCTGGTTTTTGCAACATCCCTCCACTCTCACTCCACTGTCTTGATTTTGGATTGAGAATTAAAAGATATCTCATTTCTGAGGAAATCAATGGAGATACATGTACAAACACCCCAATCTACGTTTGGCAAAAACGCCTCATCATTCTTTCACTTTTGATCTGCAAATAATAGTTTTTTAAAAAAAGATTTTAGACATGTCACTCACAGGGGAAGGTGACATTTGCTCAAAATTACTGAGTTCAGCCCTGCTCAAGGGTTGTGAGAAGAGCAGGGACAGGCTGGGGGAGCCAGTCCCTGACCGCCTCCACACCAAATGCAGCAGAAAGCTACTTGTAAAAGCAAAGAACACCCAAATGACTTTACAAAGGAAAACGTCTAAGTGATTTTGTCTTGGTGCCCTGCTGAATGTACTTCCTGATGGACAGGACAGGGGCTAGGCAGCCCTCTTCAACAGTTCTATTTTTTCCCTTTTCTCTTATTCTGACCCCTTTGGCTATCACTTCTACTATGGGAAGATAAGAAATTAAAAAAAAAATAAACATATTTATAAAAACATCTACTTCCCCAAGCTAAAAATTAAGAAATACTACCACCAACAAACTACCCACCCTCAAATAAAATAAAATACAGATATATCCCAGGGTTAATTTTTCTTTCCTTAAAAAGAATTCAACCCCAAACCCCAGTCAACAATTCCCTAAAGTAGCAGAACCTCCCTCTGAGGTAGATATCTAAGAACTGTCATGTTCTTTTAGATAGTATCCACACTCAGTACAGTAGAGATGTAAACAAGTAGGTAATAGAGTATGTTCAATCCTGAATCTGTTTTGAGCCTGAGTGCCTATATTGTAACATTTATAAATTCTCAGTGTTATAAAAATCAGAGCTAATACTCTTGCAAGTAATAAGTAACTTGCAAGTAAGGAGTCAGTTAATATAGAATGCCCCTAGACATTTACGATTCTCTGAGTTTAGCAACTCGATCTGTGACTTTTGCCTATGATTTCTGTGACTTCCATCCTTGTGATCAATTATGTTGTTGTAGAGAATGTTTAAACAGTCTGAAGTTGAGGTTGCTCCAAGGTCGTCTCTAATTTAGAAGTGAGGTGTTTGGATAGGATTGGTGAATGTGTTGTCACTATATGTTCCTCTCTGAACCTCAACTCAAAGCTTGACAAATATTTTTTTGTTGTTGTTATCTTTCTTTTTCCTGATGTTAATTCCAGAGCTCTCTATTAAAGCTTTCAAGTTGCTGCTAGAGTTATAAGGTTTTCAAAATTTTTTTATTTTATGTGGAAGCATAGTTGATTAATAATGTTGTGTTAATTTCAGGTATAGAGCAAAGTGATTTAGTTATACAAGTATCTATTCTTTTAAAAATCCTTTTCCCATTTAGGTTATTACAGAACATTGAGCAGCATTCCCTGTGCAATACCATGAATTTGAATCCATAATCGTAAAAGTCACAGCATAACACTTCATGTTGTTAAATGGCTCAGTGCCTCTTCCCACTGTTTCACCCCAGTATTAGGCAGAAAACCTTTAGTACTTTTAATTTTTTTGTGTTTACTTCCTGTATAGTTTTTTCTGGAACCCTCAAAAGATATGTATCCATAGTGAAATTGGCTATCTACCTAGGATTGTTTAAGACCACCAAAGAAACAGGAGTTTATAAATATAGTTGGGTGGATTCAGTCCAGTTCAGTTCAGTTCAGTCGCTCAGTCGTGTCCGACTCTCTGCGACCCCATGAATCACAGCACGCCAGGCCTCCCTGTCCATCACCAACTCCTGGAGTTCACTCAAACTCATGTCCACAGAGTCGGTGATGCCATCCAGCCATCTCATTCTCTGTCGTCCCCTTCTCCTCCCGCCCCCAACCTTTCCCAGCATCAGAGTCTTTTCCAGTGAGTCAACTCGTCGCATGAGGTGGCCAAAGTATTGCAGCTTCAGCTTTAGCATCAGTCCTTCCAATGAACACCCAGGACTGATCTCCTTTAGAATGGACTGGTTGGATCTCCTTGCAGTCCAAGGGTCTCTCAAGAGTCTTCTCCAACACCACAGTTCAAAAGCATCAATTCTTCGGCGATCAGCTTTCTTCACAGTCCAACTCTCACATCCATACATGACCACGGGAAAAACCATTGCCTTGACTAGACGGACCTTGGTTGGCAAAGTAATGTCTCTGCTTTTTAATATGCTATCTAGGTTGGTCATAACTTTCCTTCCAAGGAGTAAGTGTCTTTTAATTTCATGGCTGCAATCAGCATCTGCAGTGATTTTGGAGCCCAAAAAAATAAAGTCTGACACTGTTTCCACTGTTTTTCCATCTATTTCCCATGAAGTGATGGGACCAGATGCCATGATCTTTGTTTTCTGAATGTTGAGCTTCAAGCCAACATTTTCACTCTCCTCTTTCACTTTCATCAAGAGGCTTTTGAGTTCCTCTTCACTTTCTGCCATAAGGGTAGTGTCATCTGCATATCTGAGGTTATTGATATTTCTCCCAGCAATCTTGATTCGAGCTTGTGCTTCTTCCAGCCCAGCGTTCCTCATGATGTACTCTGCATATAAGTTAAATAAGCAAGGTGACAATATACAGCCTTGAATATTTTAACATTTAGATAAAGCCTATGAATGTGAAAGTTGGACTGTGAATAAAGCTGAGTGCCAAAGAATTGATGCTTTTGGACTGTGGTGTTGGAGAAGATTCTTGAGAGTCCCTTGGACTGCAAGGAGATCCAACCAGTCCATTCTAAAGGAGATCAGTCCTGGGTGTTCATTGGAAGGACTGATGATGAAGCTGAAACTCCAATAGTTTGGCCACCTCATGCGAAGACTTGACTCATTTGAAAAGACCCTGATGCTGGGAGGGATTGGGGGCAGGAGGAGAAGGGGACGACAGAGGATGAGATGGCTGGATGGCATCACCGACTCTGTGGACATGAGTTTGAGTGAACTCCAGGAGTTGGTGATGGACAGGGAGGCCTGGCATGCTGTGATTCATGGAGTCTCAAAGAGTCGGACACGACTGAGCGACTGATCTGAACTGACCTGAAAGCCCACATCGACTTGCACTGAGGGGTAGATTTTTGGTGGAAGGAACTGTCTTGTATTATATGTCTTACTCCCAGCACAGAACTTGATACAGTTAGGTTTCAATAAGTGTTGGTTGACTCCTTTATGCCCATTATGTTTTGGTTACACCCTAAAAGTTTTACAGAGTCCACTGAACCTTTGTTGCTCTACATCCTCTTCAGTATTTGGGATTTTTTGACTTTTAAATTGTGGTTAGTTTGGTGGGGAGGTATAGTTTTAATTTGCATTTCCCTGTTGACTACTGAGGTTAAGGAATTTTTTTCACGTTTACTGGAAAATTATATTTCTTATTTTATTATGTGTTTGTTCAAGTCTCTTACCCATGTTTTTACTGGATTTTATTTGATCATTTGTATGAATTCTTCATATATTCTAAATATGAGTCTTTTGTTATATGTATTTCAAATATTTCCCCCCTTTGGCTTCTTCTGATGAACAGATATTACATTTAATGCTGTTTATTTTATTTTTTGTGTGTGTTCAAGAGTCCAAGTTTTATTGTCAGCAAGATCTAGGTTTGAATCCCCGCTCTGTTTCACACTGAGTGAGCTTAAGTAGAGTGTCTGGCCTTTGGATTTTATCTTTGTGATGGATAGAATGATAGTGGGGTAGTTGGGAGAAGAGACGGAGGCGATGCATGTTGACATAGAGTGCCCCTGATGAACCAGGGTAAATGTGCAATAAGTATTAACTACTGCAAATGTTATCAGCGCCATGATCCAGCTTCTTCATGGATGCTTGGGCCAACTTTTCAAGCACTGAAACAGAAAGGAAAATTAAATTGGCAGAATTCAACCTGTGACCTACATAATCTCAGCCTCAGAGGATATTTTGGGAGGAAAGGAAACAGTGTTGCATTTCATTTCCCATGTTAAATGCTCAGAGGTGCCTGCACAGTTATCAGTGATTAGCATCCACCGGAAGGTGTCAAGTTCATCTCTGTAGCCACTGTTGCCTAGCTCCAACCAAATAAGAGCTCTGGCCACAGTTACTTTGATGACCAAAACCAAATGGAAAAGGAGCTGTTAATTCATTATCCCTGCACTTCTCCATAGGAGACGTAGCTTCAGAATATTTCAGGCTCAGGAGAGGACTACGTGTACTATCTCATGTATCTAGGGAGGCAAGGTCCTATGTTAGGTTTCTCAGAGAGAGAGTGCAGGTTTAACCAAGGAAGGCTAAACAAGCTCTAAGAGAATGAGGGTATCCAGGATAGGGGCTAGCTGGAGAACCAAAGGCTAAAATTTGAGGAAAGAGAGGCACAGAGGCTTTATGAAAGATTGGTAAGTACCACAGTGAGATTAGGCCCACATACCCTGAAAAGGAAGCAAAACTTGAGAAGGTCAACCTCTCTGAGATTCCTGGCTCATGGACTCTTTATCCACAGTGTTCCACTGAGCCCCAAGTTCTCCAAAGTGGAGATCAGCTCCCATTTCTTTAAGTTTTTGGTTGTGTTGGTCTTCATTGTGGCACGAGGGCTCCCTCCAGTTTCAGCAGGCAAAGGCCACTCTACATTGCAGTGCACAGGTTGCCTGTGGCGGTGGCTTCTTTTGTTGTGGAGCACAGGCTCAGGCACACGGGCTTCAGTAGTTGCAGCATACAGGCTTGGTAGTTGTGGCGCTAGGGCCTAGTGGCTCCGCGGCATGTGGAATCTTCCCAGACCAGGGACCAAACCCGTGTCCCCTGCACTGGCAGGCAGACTCCCAATCACTGAACCACCAGGGAAGCCCAGTGAGCTAAGGGATGACAGACTGAGTACTGAGTACTGTGTGTTAGTCACTCAGTCATGTCCAACTCTTTGTGACCCCATGGACTGTACAGCTCACCAAGCTCTTTTGTCCATGGGATTTTCCAGGCAAGGATACTGGAGTGGGTTACCATTTCCTTCTCCAGGTTAATGCTGTTTAACTTATCAATGGTTAATCTTTTTTGTTTTCTGCTTTTGAAATCATTCCTTACCCCAGTGAAATGCAGATATTCTTTTGTGTTAACCTTTTATGTTATAGCTTTGTCTAAGATTGACTTTTTTTGTATCTGATGTGGGAGAGGAGTCAAGTTATTCCCCCCACACATACCTATTTGCTTCAACAGCATTTACTTTAAAGAAAGTCCTTTCTCCACTTCTCTATAGTCATAAATCAAACTACTTTCTGGGTTTTCTATTTTATTTCATTAATCTATTTGTCTATCCTTTGTATCAGTTCCACACTGTCTTAATCACTGTAGCTTATATTAAGTCATGATATCCAGTAAAGCAAGTCTATTCACCTTGTTTCTTTCTTCAACCATGTGTTGTCTATTCCTGGACCCTTGCACTTCCACGTTTAAACTTAGATCCAACCTGTGAAATTAATGACTGACAAATGCACATTCCTTTGGGATTTGGAGTCCACTGACTGAAAATTAATATGGGAGAAATCATATCTTCCTGAAACTAGGTCTTTTAATCTATGAACATTTACACATCCCTCCATTTTTTTGAGTTTAAAAAATTTCACTCAGGCTTCCCTGATGGTTCAGTGGTGAAGAATCTGCCTACCAATGCAGGAGACATGGATTCAATCCCTGATCTGGGAAGATCCCACATGCCAAGGAGTAACAAAGCCTGTGGGTCACAACTGACCAGCCTGTGCTTTAGGGCCCGGGAGCCACAACTGCTGAGCCCATTGCTACAACTACTGAAGCCCTTGCACCCTAGAGCCTGTGTTCTGCAACTGCAATGAGAAGCCTGGACATTGCAACTAGAGAGTAGCCCCCACTTGCCACAACTATAGAAAAGCCCTCGCATTAATGAAGACCCAGCACTGCAAAAATAAATAAATAAATAAAATTATAAAAAAATTTCACTCAATGTTTTATTATTTCCAGTATGTGGGTTTTGCACAATCTTTGTCAGATTTGTTGCTAGGTATTTGAAATTTTTTATTCAACTATAAAATGTATTTTTTAAAAATACCAAAGAACTATAACAGTTCTTTGCTGGTATAGAAATATGATTAATATTTCTATATATTGACTAACTGTTTGGTAAAGACCCTGAGGCTGGGAAAGATTGAAGGCAAAAGGAGAAGAGGGTGGCAGAGGATGAGGTGGTTAGATAACATCTCTGACTCAATGGACATGAATTTGAGCATCTCCTGGATATAGTGAAGGACAGGGAAGCCTGACATGCTGCAGTCCACGGGGTCGCAAAGAGTCGGACACAACTTAGTGACTGAACAGCAACAATATTGGCCTATTTCTAGCAACTTCGCTAATTCAAATAATTCTTCAGATTTTTATGTATGCAGTCATATCTAAGAATGTTCAAAATTACATTTATCTTTTGCTAGTCTTTATGTTTTTGTTTCTATTTATTGCCTTACTGAACTGGCTGGGTTTTCTAGTACAGTGTAGTGTTAATAGAAATAGTGATAGTAGTGGGTATTCTTCTCTTGTTTTAATCTCAAAGGGAACAATCTCATTCCTTCATCATTAGATGTGACGTTTACTGTAGATCTTTCATAGATATTTGTTATCTAATCTATCCCTATTTTCCTAAGATTAAAAGACCATAATGATGTTGAGGTATAGGTACTTTTCCCCTACATTTTTTAGATGATTTGATTTCTTCTTGTTAATATGTGAAAATATTGATTTTCTAGTGTTACACTACCTTTACATTCTTTGAACAAAACCAAATTGTTCATAATCTATATATCTTTACTATATCAAGAATTATTTTTGGTTTATTAACATCCTGTTTAGGGTTTTTTGCATCTATGTAAATGAGTGAGAATGGGCTATAATTTCCCTCTCTCATTATACCCTTAAGTTTTAATATCAGTAATATGCTAACCATATAAAATGAATTCGGAAGTGTTTCCATCTTTAATACTTTTCTGAAAGAGTTGGTGTAAAATTAACGTATCTTCCTTAAATATTTGGTAGAATTTATGATTGAAGGCATTTGTACCTGAAATTTTCTTTTGTGCAAAGGTTTTAAAATTACAGATTTATTTTATGGGTATAGAAAAATAACATTTTAAAACCTCCCCCAGCAACAACTTATCTTTTTAACTGTCTCCATTGTTTTACCTGTTCCAGAATGTCATATAGTTAGAATTACAAAGTATGTAGCATTTTCAGACTGACTTCTTTCATCTAGAAATATGCACTTAAATTTCCTCCATGTCTTTTCATGGTTTGGTAGCTTATTTTTTTTTTATTGTGTCAAATAATATTCTGTTGTCTGAATATACCACAGTTTGTTCATTCACCTGTGAAGGACATCTTGGTTGCTTTCAAGTTTTGGCAGTTATGAATAAAACTGATATTTACATCATGTGCAGGTTTTTGTGTGAAAATAAGTTTTAACAGCTTTGGGTAGACACCAATATATGTGATTGATGGGCTGTACATTCAGTTTTATAAGAAGTCACAAAACAGTCTTCCAAAGTGGCTGTACCATTTTTGCATTCCCACCAGTAATGAGAGTCCTTGGTGCTCCATATCCTTGCTAGCACTTGGTGTTGTCAGTGTTCTGGATTCTGGCCATTCTAACAGGTGTGCAGTGGCATCTCATTGTTGCTTTATTTCCCTGAAGACATATGACACAGAGCATCTTTTCCTATGCTTATTTGCCATCTGTGTATCTTCTTGGGTGGAGTGTTTGTTGTTGGAGGACAGAGGGAAAGAAAAGTGCCCACTGAACTGAGAAGGCATCTTGAGACTGAAAAGTGAGGCAAACAGCTCTATATAAGCAGTGAATCAGTTTATTGTAAGATAAGTTATCACAGGGTGGGATTGTCATTCAGTGAACAATGATCTAGAAGCGTTTGCAGCTGCTCTCTGTCTCCACCAAGGGGCAACTGGGACAATTTTATATTTAACCTAGGGTATGGGGGTGGGTGCTTGGAAACAGAACGTGCATTCCTAAGCCAAGATTTCTGAATGGGTAATTAGTCTTATGGGTGCTGGGAATATGTTGTGAAGGTTTTCATTATTGTTTAGAGACTAACAGAGCATAAAGTCCTCTTGGTCCTAATGATCATTCCGTTCCGTCCGTTCCGTTCCGTCACTCAGTTGTGTCCGACTCTTTGTGACCCCGTGGACTGTAGCCTACCAGGCTTCTCCATCCATGGGATTCTCCAGGCAAGACTACTGGAGTGGGTTACCGTTTCCTTCTCCAGGGGATCTTCCCGACCCAGGGATAGAACCTGGGTCTCCCGCATTGGAGGCAGATGGTTTAACCTCTGAGCCACCAGGGAAGCCCCAATGATCATTAAACAATATCTATTAACTATAAAGTCCATGATGACAGAGAAGCCATTTACTACACAGTACAGTCCTGGTTAGGATTAGTGGAGAGACAGGAGAAACTGTAAGGGCCCAAGATGGTGTCAGTTATGTTTAATAGCTGTATATAATAGATGTATAATAGCTATACATCTGTTAGGATCTTTGGACCATTTTTTCATCAGGTTAATGTTGAGTGTTAAGAATTATTGTATATATTGGATTTGTTGTTGTTTAGTCACTTTCATGTCTGACTCTTTACAACTCCATGGACTGCAGTACACCAGGCTTCCCTGTCCTTCACTATCTCCCTGAGTTTGCTTAAACTCATGTCCATTGAGTCGGTGATACTATCTAACAATCTCAACATCTTTTGCCCCTTCTCATGCCCTCAGTCTTTTCCAGCATCAGAATCTTTTCCAGTGAGTCAGGTCTTTGCATCATATGGCCAAAGTATTAGAGCTTCAGCTTCAGCATCAGTCCTTCCAATGAATATTCAGGACTGATTTCCTTTAGGATGGACTGGTTTCATTTCCTTGCTCTCCAAGGCACTCTCAAGAATGTTCTTCAACATCACAGTTTGAAGGCATCAATTCTTTGCGCTCAGTCTTTTCTATGGTCCAACTCTCACATCCATACATGACTACTGGGAAAACCATAACTTTGACTTTATGGACCTTTGTTGGCAAAGCGATGTCTCTGCTTTTTAATACGCTGTCTAGGTTTGTCACAGTTTTCCTTATAAGGAGCAGCGTCTTAATTTCATGGTTCCATCACTGTCTGCAGTGATTTTGGAGCCCAAGAAAATAAAATCTGTCACTGTTTCCACTCTTTCTCATCTATTTGCCTTGAGGTGATGGGACTGGATGCCATGATCTTAGTTTTTTTGAATGTTGAGTTTTAAGCCCGCTTTTTCACTCTCCTCTTTCACTTTCATCAAGAGGCTCTTTCGTTTGTCTTCACCTTCAGCCATTAGAGTGGTATCATCTGCATTTCTGAGGTTGTTGACATTTCTTCAACAGTCTTGATTCCAGCTTGTGCTTCATCCAGCCTGGCATTTCACATGATATACTCTGCATATAAGTTAAATAAACAGGATGACAATATACAGTCTTGATGTACTCCTTTCCCAATTTTGAACCAGTCCATTGTTCCATGTCCAGTTCTAACTGTTGCTTCTTGTCCTGCATACAGGTTTTTCAGGAGACAGGTAAGGTGTCTCCCATTTCTAGTTTGTTGTGACACACACAATCAAAGCCTTTAGCATAGTCAATGAAGCAGATGTTTTTTTTTTGGAATTCCCTTGCTTTTACTATAATCCAATAGATGTTGGTAATTTAATCTCTGAGTCCTCTGCTTTTTCTAAATCCAGCCTGTACATCTGGAAGCTCTTAGTTCATGAAGCACTTGATTCAAGCTGAAGCCTAGTTGGAAGGATTTTGAGCATTACCTTGCTAGCATGTGAAATGAGTGCAATTGTATGATAGTTTGAAGTTTCTTTGGCATTGCCTTTCTTTGGGATTGGAATGAAACTGAACTTTTTGGGTAATGTGGCCACTGCTGAGTTTTCCAAATCTGCTGACATATTGAATGCAGCACTTTAACAGCATCATCTTTTAGGATTTTAAATAACTCATCTAAGATTCCATCACCTCCACTAGCTTTGTTCATAGTAATACTTCCTAAGGCCCACTTGACTTCACATTCCAGAATGTCTGGATCTAGGTGTGTTAGCATACCATCATGGCTATCCAGGTCATCGAGACCGTTTCTGTTTTTAGTGTTTAAAAATTTGTTTATTTTTAACTGAAAGATAATTACAATACTGTGTTGGCTTCTGCTATACATCAACATGGATCAGCCATAGGTATACATATGCTCCTTCCCGCTTGAACCTCCCTCTCACGTCCCACCCCATCCCATTCTTTTAGGTTGCCACAGAGCTTTGGTTTGAGTTTCTCAAGTCATACATCAAATTCCCACTGGCTATCTATTTTTACGTATGTTAGTGTATATGTTTCCGTGCTACTTTCTCCATTTTTCCCACCCTCTCCTTTATACCTGCCACTCCCCATGTCCATAAGTCTGTCCTCTATGTCTGTGTCTCCACTGCTGCCCTGAAAAAATGGGTTTATTAGTACCATCTTTCTAGATTACATATAAATGCATTACTATAGGGTATTTGTTTTTCTGTGACTTATTTCACTCTGTATAATAGGCTCTAGGTTCATGCATCTCATTAGTACTGACTCAAATGCATTCCTTTTTATGGCTGAATAATATTCCACTGTATATATATGTACATAACTTCTTTATGCATTCATCTGTTGACAGACATCTAGATTGCTTCTATGTACTAGTTATTGTAAATAGTGCTGCAGTGGACATTGGGGTACATGTGCCTTTTTCAGCCATGGTTTACTCGGGTTATTAGTGCAGTAGTGGGATTGTTGGATCATATGGTAATTTTATTTCTAGTTTTTAAAAGAAATCTCCATACTGTCTTCTATAGTGGCTGTATTAATTTACATTCCCAGCAGCAGCACAAGAGGGTTCCCTTTTCTCCATTCCCTCTCCAGCATTTATTGTTTGTAGATTGTTTTGGTGATGGCCATTCTGAACAGTGTGAAGTAATATCTCATTGTAGTTTTGATTTGAATTTCTCTAATAATGAGCAATTTTGAGCATCTTTGCATGTGTTTATTAGCCATCTGTATGTCTTCTTTGAAGAAATGTCTATTTAGGTCTTTTGTCCACTTTTTGATTGGCTTGTTTTCTGTTATTGAATTGCATAAGCTGCTTGTATATTTTGGAAATTAATCCTTTGTCAGATGTTTTATTTGCTGTTATTTTCTCCCATTCTGTGGTTGTCTTTTCATCTTGTTCCTTTGTTGTGCAAAAGCTTTAAGCTTAATTAGGTACCACTTGTTTATTTTTGTTTTTATTTCCATTACCCTCGGAAGTGGTTCATAGAGGGTCTTGCTGTGATTTATGTCATAGAATGTTCTGCCAATATTTTCCTCTATGAGTTTTAGGGTTTCTGGTCTTACATTTAGGTCTTTAATCTATTTTGAGTTTATGTTTGTGTGTGGTGTTAGGAAGTGTTCTAATTTCATTCTTTTACATGTAGCTGTCCAGTTTTTCTAGCACCACTTATTGAAGAGACTGTCTTTGCCCCATTGTATATTCTTGACTCCTTTGTCAAAGATAAGGTGCTCATAGGTGAATGGATTTATCTCTAAGCTTTCTATGTTGTTCCATTGGTCTATATTTCTGTTTTTGTGCCAATGCCATACTGCCCTGATAACTGTAGCTTTGCAGTATAGTCTGAAGTCACAAAGGTTGATTCTTTCAGCTCCATTCTTCTTTTTCAAGATTGTTTTGGCTATTTAGGTCTTCTGTGTTTCCATATGAATTGTGAGATTTCTTTCCAGTTCTGTGAAAAATACCATTAATAATTTGATAGGGATCACATTGAATCTGTGGATTGCATTTGGTAATATCATCATTTTCACAATATTGATTTTTCCAACCCAGGAACATGGAATATCTCTCCATATGTTTATGTTGTCTTTGATTTCTTTCATCAGTGTCTTATAGTTTTCTGTATACAGCTCTTTTGCCACATTCAGTTCAGTTCAGTTCATTTCAGTCACTCAGTCATGTCTTATTTTTTGAAGCCCCATGGACTGCAGTACACCAGGCCTCCCTGTCCATCACCAGCTCCTGGAGTTTACTCAAACTCATGTCCATTGAGTTGGTGATGCCATCCAACCATCTCATCCTCTGTCATCCCCTTCTCCTCCTACCTTCAATCTTGCTCAGCATCAGGGTCTTTGCAAATGAATCAGCTCTTCGCATCAGGTGGCCAAAGTATTGGAGTTTCAGCTTCAACATCAGTCCTTCCAATGATATTCAGGACTGATTTCCTTTAGGATGGACTGGTTGGATCTCCTTGCAGTCCAAGGGACTCTCAAGAGGCTTCTCCAACACCACAGTTCAAAAGCATCAATTCTTCAGTGCTCAGCTTTCTTTATAGTCCAACTCTCACATCCATACATGACCACTGGAAAAACCATAGCTTTGACTAGATGGACCTTTGCTGGCAAAGTAATGTCTCATCTCTGCTTTTTAATATGCTGCCTAGGTTGGTCATAACTTTTCTTCCAAGGAGTAAGCATCTTTTAATTTCATGGGTGCAGTCACCATCTGCAGTGATTTTGGAGATCCCCAAAATAGTCTCTCACTGTTTCTCCATATATTTGCCATGAAGTGATGGTACCAGATGCCATGATCTTAGTTTTTTGAATGTTGAGCTTTAACCTAACTTTTTCACTCTCCTCTTTCACTTTCATCAAGAGGCTCTTTAGTTCTTTGCTTTCTGCCAAAAGGGTGGTGTCATCTGCATATCTGAGGTTATTGATATATCTCCTGGCAATCTTGATTCTAGCTTGTGCTTCATCCAGCCCAGCGTTTCTCATTATGTACTTTGCATATAAATTAAATAAGCAGGGTGATAATATACAGCCTTGATGTACTCCTTTCCCAATTTGGAACCAGTCCGTTGTTCCATGTCTGGTTCTTACTGTTGCTTCTGACCTGCATACAGATTTCTCAAAAGGCAGGCCAGGTGGTCTGGCATTCCCTTCTCTTTAAGAATTTTCCACAGTTTATGGTGATCCACAAAGCCAAAGGCTTTGGCATAGTCAATAAAGCAGAAATAGATGTTTTTCTGGAACTCTCTTGCTTTTTTGATGATTCAACAGATGTTGGCAATTTGATCTCTGGTTACTCTGCCTTTTCTAAATCCAGTTTGAACATCTGGAAATTCACGGTTCATGTACTATTGCAGTCTGACTTGGAGAATTTTGAGCATTACTTTGCTAGTGTGTAAGATGAATGCAATTGTGCGGTAGTTTGAGCATTCTTTGGCATTACCTTTCTTTGGGATTGGAATGAAGACTGACCTTTTCCATTCCTGTGGCCACTTTTGTCACATTAGGTAGATTTATTCCTAGGTATTTTATTCTTTCTCTTGCAGTGGTAAATGGGACTGATTCCTTAATTTCTCTTTCTAATTTTTCATTGTTAGTGTATAGGAATGCAAGTGATTTCTGTGTATTGATTTTGTTTTCTGAGACTTTACTAAATTCACTGATTAGCTCTAGTAATGTTCTGGTAATATCTTTAGGGTTTTCTATTTTTGGTATCATGTCATCTGCAAACAGTGAGAGTTTTACTTCTTCTTTTCCAATCTGGATTCCTTTTATTTCTTGTTCTTCTCTGATTGCCATAGTGGTATAGTGAATAATATAGTGAATAATAGTGGTTAGAGTGGGCACCTTGTCTTGTTCTTTATCTTAGAGAGAATGATTTTGGGGGTTGTTTTTGTAGATCTTTTCCTTCTGTTTTCTTCTAGGTCCTTGTTAAATGTGTTAATTGATTCTTGCATTTTCTCCATTCTGTTTTTGAGATTTTGGATCATCTTTACTATCATTACTCTAAATTCTTTTTCAGGTAGTTTGTTTATTTCCTCTTCATTTATTTGGTCTTGTGAGTTTCTACCTTGTTCCTTCATTTGCACAATATTTCTCTGCCTTTTCAATTTTTTTTCTCACTTATTGTGTTTGAGGTCTCCTTTACCCAGGCTTTATTCCTTCTTCCTTTTGGTTTCTGCCCTCAGTGGGTAAGGTTGGGCCAGAGATTTAGGTAGGCTTCATGTTGGATATGACTAGTGCTGTGTTCTGGTGGGAGGAAGTGAGTTTTTTTTTTTTTTCTGATGGGCAGGGCTATGTGTCGTGATAATCCTGTCTGCTAATGATTGGGTTTGTGTTTTTGTCTTGCTTATTGTTTGGGTGAGGCATCCTGCACTGGGTGTTGCTGGCAGTTGGGTGATGCAGGGTCTTGTATTCAAGTGGAGGCTTTCATGGGAGTTCTCACTAACTAATACTCCCTGGGGTTAGGCATTTCTCTGACAGTCTAGGGTCTTAGACTCAGTGCTCCCACTCCAAAGGCTCAGGCCCAATCTCTGGCTGGGGAACCAAACTCTACAAGTCATTTGTTATAGCATTAAAGGGGATTGAAACAAACACAAAAAATCAAACAAAAAAAGAAGCAAAAGGTGAACCCCAGACAAGTGGTAAATGCAAAATCAGACAAATAATAACAACTACATAGTGATCAAAGGATCAATCCAAGAAGAAGATATAACAATTATAAATATTTATGCACCCAACATAGGAACACCGCAATATGTAAGACAATTACTAACAAGTATGAAAGGGGAAATTAACAACAATGCAATAATAGGAGATTTTAATACCCCACTTACATCTATGGATAGGTCAACTAAACAGAAAATTAACAAGGAAACACAAACTTTAAATGATACAATAAATTTTCCTCTGTTCATTTCTTTGCATTTGTGCTTTTTTAATAAAAATACTTTTAACTGTATTAAAAAAAATAAAATAAAAAAATAAAAAGCTTAAAAAAAAATAAATGATACAATAGACCAGTTAGATCTAATAGATCTCTATAGGACATTTCACCTCAAAACAATGAATTTCACCTTTTTCTCAAGCGCACACGGAAACTTTTCCAGTATAGATCACATCCTGGGCCATAAATCTAGCCTTGGTAAATTCAAAAAAACTGAAATCATTCCAAGCATCTTTTCTGACCACAATGCAGTAAGATTAGATCTCAATTACAGGAGAAAAACCGTTAAAAATGCCAACATATGGAGGCTGAACAACACGCAGCTGAATAATGAACAAATCATAGAAGAAATCAAAAGAGAAATCAAAATATGCATAGAAATGAATGAAAATGAAAACACAACAACCCAAAACCTCTGGGACACTGTAAAAGCAGTGCTAAGGGGCAAGTTCATAGCAATACAGGCACACCTCAAGAAACAAGAAAAAGTCAACTAAATAACCTAACTCTACATCTAAAGCAACTAGAAAAGGAAGAAATGAAGAACCCCAGGATCAGTAGAAGGAAAGAAATCGTAAAAATTAGGGCAGAGATAAATGCAAAAGAAACAAAAGAGACCATAGCAAAAATCAACAAAGCCAAAAGCTGGTTCTTTGAGAAGGTAAATAAAATTGACAAACCACTAGCCAGACTCATCAAGAAACAAAGGGAGAAGAACCAAATCAATAAAATTAGAAATGAAAATGGAGAGATCACAACCGACAACACAGAAATACGAAGGATTATTAGAGAATACTATCAGCAATTATATGGCAATAAAATGAATAACCTGGAAGAAATGGACAAATTCCTAGAAAAGTACACCTTGCCAAAACTGAACCAGGAAGAAATAGAAAATCTGAACAGACCCATCACAAGCACGGAACTAGAGGCTGTAATCAGAAATCTTCCAGCAAACAAAAGCCCAGGTCCAGATGGCTTCACAGCTGAATTCTACCAAAAATTTAGAGAAGAGCTAACACCTATTCTACTCAAACTCTTCCAGAAAATTGCTGAGGAAGGGAAACTTCCAAACTCATTCTATGAGGCCACCATCACCCTAATCCCAAAACCTGGTAAAGATTCCACAAAAAAGAAAACTACAGGCCAATATCACTGATGAACATAGATGCAAAAATCCTGAAAAAATTCTAGTAATCAGAATCCAACAACACATTAAGAAGATCATACATCATGACCAAGTGGGCTTTATCCCAGGAATGCAAGGATTCTTCAATATCCACAAATCAATCAATGTAATACACCACATTAACAAACTGAAAAATAAAAATCTTATGATTATCTCAATAAATGCAGAGAAAGCCTTCGACAAAATTCAACATCCATTTATGATAAAAACCCTCCAGAAAGTGGGAATAGAAGGGACATACCTCAACATAATAAAAGCTATATATGACAAACCCACAGCAAACATTATCCTCAATGGTGAAAAACTGAAAGCATTTCCCCTAAAGTCAGGAACAAGACAAGGGTGCCCACTCTCACCACGACTATTCAACATAGTTCTGGAAGTTTTGGCCACAGCAATCAGAGCAGAAAAAGACATAGAAGGAATACAAATTGGAAAAGAAGAAGTAAAACTTTCACTGTTCGCTGATGACATGATCCTCTACACAGAAAACCCTAAAGACTCTACCAGAAAACTACTAGAGCTCATCAATGAATACAGTAAAGTTGCAGGATATAAAATCAACACACAGAAATCCCTTGCATTCCTATACACTAATAATGAGAAAATAGAAAGAGAAATTAAGGAAACTATTCCATTCACTGTTGCAACGAAAAGAATTAAATACATAGGAATATATCTACCTAAGGAAACAAAAGACTTGTACCTAGAAAACTATAAAACACTAGTGAAAGTAATCAAAGAGGACACTAATAGATGGAGAAATATATCGTGTTCGTGGATTGGAAGAATAAATATTGTAAAAATGAGTATACTACCCAAAGTAATTTATACATTCAGTGCAATCCTATCAAGCTACCAATGGTATTTTTCACAGAACGAGAACAAATAATCTCACAACTTGTATGGAAATACAAAAAACCTCGAATAGCCAAAGTAATCTTGAGGAAGAAGAATGGAACTGGGGGAATTAACCTGCCAGACTTCAGACTCTACTACAAAGCCACAGTCATCAAGACAGTATGGTACTGGCATAAAGACAGAAATATAGATCAATGGAACAAAATAGAAGGCTCAGAGATAAATCCACGCACCTATGGACACCTCATCTTTGACAAAGGAGGCAAGAATATAAAATGGAGAAAAGACAGTCTCTTTAACAAGTGGTGCTGGGAAAACTGGTCAGCCACTTGTAAAAGAATGAAACTAAAACACGTCCTAACACCATACACCAAAATAAACTCAAAATGGATTAGAGAGCTAAATGTAAGACCAGATCCTATAAAACTCCTAGAGGAGAACGTAGGCAAAACACTCTCCGACATAAATCACAGCAGGATCCTCCAAGACCCACCTCCCAGAATATTGGAAATAAAAGCAAAAATAAACAAATGGGACCTAATTAAAATCAAAAGCTTCTGCACAGCAAAGGAAACTATAAGCAAGGTGAAAAGACAGCCTTCAGAATGGGAGAAAATAATAGCAAATGAAGCAACTGATAAAGGATTAATCTCCAAAATATACAAGCAGCTCCTGCAACTCAATTTCAGAAAAATAAGTGACCCAATCAAAAAATGGGCCAAAGAACTAAACAGACATTTCTCCAAAGAAGACATACAGATGGCTAACAAACACATGAAAAAATGCTCAACATCCCTCATAATCAGAGAAATGCAAATCAAAACCACAGTGAGATACCATTTCACACCAGTCAGAATGGCTGCTATCCAAAAGTCTACATGCAATAAATAAATGCTGGAGAGGGTGTGGAGAAAAGGGAACCCTCTTACACTGTTGGTGAGAATGCAAACTAGTACAGCCACTATGGAGAACAATGTGGAGATTCCTCAAAAAACTGGAAATAGAACTGCCATATGATCCAGCAATCGCACTCCTGGGCATACACACCGAGGAAACCAGAATTGAAAGAGACGCATGTACTCCAATGTTCATTGCAGCACTGTTTATAATAGCCAGGACTTGGAAGCAACCTAGATGTCCATCTGCAGATGAATGGATAAGAAAGCTTTGGTACATATACACAATGGAGTATTTTTCAGCCATTAAAAAGAATGCATTTGAATCAGTTCTAATGAGGTGGATGAAACTGGAGCCTATTATACAGAGTGAAGTAAGCCAGAAAGAAAAACACCAATACAGTATACTAACACATATATATGGAATTTAGAAAGATGGTAATGATAACCCTGTATACAAGACAGCAAAAGAGACACAGATGTATAGAACAGTCTTTGAGACTCTGTGGGAGAGGGTGAGGGTGGGATGATTTGGGAGAATGGCACTGAAACGTGTATGTTGTCATATGTGAAACGAATCACCAGTTCAGGGTCGATGCATGTTACAGGATGCTCGGGGCTGGTGTGCGGGGATTACCCAGAGGGAGGATAAAGGGAGGAGGGAGGTGGGAGGGGGGTTCAGGAGGGGGAACTCATGTGCACCCGGGGAGGATTCATGTCAATGTATGGCAAAACCAACCAATATAATATTGTAAAATAATTAGCCTCCAATAAAAATCAATCAATCAATAAATTAATTAATAAATTAAAAAAAATAATGGAGTGCACCACACACATATACACACACAAACAAAACCAAAACAGTCCAAAGAGAAGAAAATACAAGAGATTGAGCTGGCAAGCAAAGGAAACCAAAAATAATATCAACCAAATAGAAACAAAACTAACTAAAGCACAAACTAGAAAACAAAACCAAAGCAAGGTGCCAACTGGGGAATAAACCAAAGAAAACAAAAGAAACTAACAAACATCATGAAAAACAGAAAGAAAAGAAAAAGAGAATAGAAGAACAAAGTTAAATTGAGGAATGTAAAATAAATTATATATATTAAAGAATAATTACAGCAGGAAAATCTACCACAATCACAGAAAACTAATCAAGCTGATCACATGGACCACAGCCTTGTTTAACCCAATGAAATTATGAGCCATGCCGTGTAGGCCACCCAAGACGGATGATTCTGACAACCCATGAGTTCTGTCACCCAAGAGTTTGGAAACACATAGTCCACTGGAGAAGGGAATGGCAAACCACTTCAGTGTTCTTGCCTTGAGAACGCCATGAACAGTTTGAAAAAGCAAAAAGATAGGACACTGAAAGATGAACTCCCCAGGTTGGTAGGTGCCCAATATGCTACTGGAGATCAGTGGAGAAATAACTCCAGAAAGAATGAACAGACAAAGTGAAAACAACACCCAGTGGTGGATGTCACTGGTGATGGAAGTAAAGTCCGATGCTGTAAAGAGCAATATTGCATAGAAACCTGGAGTGTTAGGTCCATGAATCATGGTAAACTAGAAGTGGTCAAACAGGAGATGGCAAGAGTGAACATCAACATTTTAGGAATCAGTTCAGTTCAGTTCAGTTCAGTCGCTCAGTTGTGTCCGACTCTCCGCGACCCCATGAATCACAGCACGCCAGGCCTCCCTGTCCATCACCAACTCCCGGAGTTCATTCAAACTCATGTCCACAGAGTCGGTGATGCCATCCAGCCATCTCATTCTCGGTTGTCCCCTTCTCCTCCCGCCCCCAACCTTTCCCAGCATCAGAGTCTTTTCCAGTGAGTCAACTCATTGCATGAGGTGGCCAAAAATCAGTGAACTAAAATGGACTGGAATGGGTGAATTTAATTCAGATGACCATTATATCTACTTCTGTGGGCAAGAATCCCTTAGAAGAAATGGAGTAGTCCTCATAGTCAAGAAAAGAGTCTGAAATGCAGTACTTGGGTGCAATCTCAAAAACGACAGAATGCTCTCTGTTTGTTTCCAAGGGAAACCATTCATTATCACAGTAATCCAAGTTTATGCCCCAACCAATAATGCTGAAGAAGCTGAACAGTTCTATAAAGATCTGCAAGACCTTCTAGAACTAACACCCAAAAAAGATGTCCTTTTCATTATAAGGGACTGGAATGCAATAGTAGGAAATCAAGAGATACCTGGAGTAACAGGCAAATTTGGTCTTGGAGTACAAAATGAAGCAGGGCAAAGGCTAATAGAGTTTTGCAAAGAGAAAGCACTAGTCATAGCAAACACCCTTTTCCAACAACACAAAAGGAGACTCTACACATGGACATCACCAGATGGTCAATACTGAAATCAGATTGATATATTCTTTGCAGCCAAAGATGGAGAAGCTCTATACAGTCAGCAAAAACAAGACCGGGAACTGACTGTGGCAGAGATCATGAACTCCTTATTGCCAAATTCAGACTTAAATTGAAGAAAGTGGGGAAATCCACTAGACCACTCAGGCAAGACCTAAATCATATCCCTTTCGATTATACAGTGGAAGTGACAAATAGATTCAAGGGATCAGATCTGATAGACAGAGTGCCTGATGAACTATGGATCTAGGTTCGTGACATTGTACAGGAGGCAGTGATCAAGACCATCCCCAAGAAAAAGAAATGCAAAAAGGCAAAATGCTTGCCTGAGGAGGCCTTACAAATAGCTGAAAAAAAAAAGAGAAGCTAAAGGCAAAGGAGAAAAGGAAAGATATAAGCATCTGAATGCAGAGTTCCAAAGAATAGCAAGGAGAGGTAAGAAAGCCTTCCTCAGTAATCAGTGCAAAGAAATAGAGGAAAACAATAGAATGGGTAATACTAGAGATTTCTTCAAGAAAATTAGAGGTACCAAGGGAACATTTAATGCAAAGATGGGCACAATAAAGACAGAAATGGTACAGATCTAACAGAAGCAGAAGATATTAAGAAGAGGTGGCAAGAATCCACAGAAGAACTATACAAAAAAGATCTTCATGACCCAGATAACCACGATGATGTGATCACTCACCTACAGCCAGACATCCTGGAATGCAAAGAAATCAAGTGGTCCTTAGGAAGCAGCGCTGTGAACAAAGCTAGTGGAGGTGGTGGAATTCCAGCTGAACTATTTCAACTCCTAAAAGATGATGCTGTGAAAGTGCTGCGCTCAATATGCCAGCAAATTTGGAAAATTTAACAGCAGCCACAGGACTGGAAAAGGTCAGTTTTCATACTAATCCCAAAAAAAGGCAATGGCAAAGAATGTTCAAACCACTGCACAACTACACTCATCTTACACACTAGCAAAGTAATGCTCAAAATTCTTTAAGCCAGGCCTCAATAGTACATGAACTGTGAACTTCCAGATGATCAAGCTGGATTTAGAAAAGGCAGAGGAACCAGAGATCAAATTGCCACCATCCACTGAATCATTGAAAAAGCAAGAGAGTTCTAGAAAAACATCTATTTCTGTTTTATTGACTATGCCAAAGCCTTTGACTGTGTGGATCACCACAAACTGTGGAAAATTCTGAAAGAGAAGGGAATACCAGACCACCTGACCTGCCTCTTGAGAAATCTGTTTGCAGGTCAAGAAGCAATAGTTAGAACCAGACATGGAACAATGGACTGGTTCCAAATTTGGAAAGGAGTACATCAAGGGTGTATATTGTCAACCTGCTCAATTAACTTATATACAGAATACATCATGCAAAATGCCAGGCTGGATGAAGCACAAGCTGGAATCAAGATTGCTGGGAGAAATATCAATAACCTCAGATATGCAGATGACACAACCTTTATGGCAGAAAGCAAAGAACTAAAGAGCCTCTTGATGAAGGTGAAAGAGGAGAGTGAAAAAGCTGGCTTAAAACTCAACAATAAAAACACTAAGATCATGGCATCTGGTCCAATCACTTCATGGCAAATAGATGGGAAAACAATGGAGACAGTGAGAGACTTTATTTTCTTGGGCTTCAAAATCACTGCAGATGGTGACTGTAGTCATGAAATTAAAAGATGCTTGGTCCTTGGAAGAAAAGCTATGACCAACATAGGCAGCATACTAAAGAGCAGAGACATTACTTTGCTGACAAAGGTCTGTCTTGTCAAAGCTATGGTTTTTCCAGTAGTTGTGTATGGATGTGAGAGTTGAACCATAAAGAAAGCTGAGTGCTGAAGAATTGATGCTTTTGAGCTGTGGTGTTGGAGAAGACTCTTGAGAGTCCCTTGGACTACAAGGAGATCCAACCAGTCCATCTTAAAGGAAATCAGCCCTGAATGTTCATTGGAAGGACTGATGCTGAAACTGAAACTCTAATACTTTGGCCATGTGATTCAAAGAACTGACTCATTAGAAGAGGCCCTGATGCTGGGCAAGACTGAAGGCAGGAGGAGAAGGGGACAACAGAGGATGAGATGATGGTTGGATGCCATTGTTGACTTAATGGACATGAGTTTGAGCAAGCTCTAGGAGTTGATGATGGACAGGGCAGCTTGGCGGGCTGAAGTCCATAGCGTTGCAAAGAGTCGGACTCTATTGAAAGATTGAACTGAACTGATGATGGGAAAAAGAACAATACGAAAAGCAAACAAAAGAATAAAAAACTTTTTCAATTAAACATATTTTAAAGAAAAAATAAAACAAAACAGAAACCCCAAAGATTTTAAAAAAGCTATGGTAGAGGCAGAAGTATATAAAGGGCATAAAGTGTGTTTTTTAAAAAAATTCTCCCCTTCATAGATCACAGCCTTCTTGTGGCCATGCTGCTGCTGCTAAGTCGCTTCAGTTGTGTCCAACTCTGTGCGATCCCATAGACGGCAGCCCACCAGGCTCCTCCGTCCCTGGGATTCTCCAGGCAAGAACACTGGAGTGGGTTGCCATTTCCTTCTCCAATGCATGGAAGTGAAAAGGGAAAGTGAAGTCTCTCAGTCGTGTCTGAATCTTTGCAACCCCATGGACTGTTACCTACCAAGCTCCTCCGCCCATGGGATTTTCCAAACAAGAATACTGGAATGGATTGCCATTTCCTTCTTCAGGAGATCTTCCTGACCCAGGGATTGAACCTGGGTCTCCCACATTGTAAGCAGATGCTTTACCATCTGAGACACCAGGGAAGTCCAAATAAAGCTGATATTTGTGTGTTGGTTTCATATCTTGTAATGTTATTGAATTCATTTATTAGTTCAAGCAATCTAGGTTTTTCTACATATAATGTCATGCTTTCTGTGAACAGAGGTAATTTAACTTCCTTTCCAATTTGGATGATTTTTTATTTCTTTTTCTTGCCTAATTTCTCTGGCTATGGCTTTCAGTACTATGTTGAATAGCATGGTGAAGTGGACATTCTTGTTTAGTTCCTAATCTTAAAAGAAAAGCTTTTTATATGATGAAAAGAAAAGTCATTATATGATTGATGTTAGCTGTGTGCTTTTCATATGCTTTCACAGCTGCTTTTATTTATTTGACTGTACTATGCTCAGCCTGTGGGATCTTAGTTCCCCAACCAGGGATTGAACCCCTGGCTTCTGCAGGGGAAGCATGGTATCCTAACCACTGGACTGCCAGGGAACTCCCCACAGCTGCTTTTAAATGTCTTAATTTCCCTAAGAATCTCACCTCTGCTTCTTCTGAGGGCCTTAAATGTTCTGTTGTAGTACTCTGCCTGTATTTCTTGCCTCCAACCACTGATGGGTCTGCAGTTCCTCTGAAGTTTGCATGTGCCACGGCACCTACCACTGCTTTCAGCAGCCTGATATTCAAACTCTGTCACTGTTTCCATCTAAGCTCAACTCAGAAGCAGCAGAAATCATTCTCTTGGGTAGTCCCTAGTCATGCCAGAATACTGTAAATAAGTTCAAAGTAAGAACCAGGTATTAGGTGACTTCCCCTTTATTGAGTCAGCAAGAGTGCACAGAAATGCCATGAAATATTCTGTTTAAGTGTTGCTAAAAACTTGGGCATTTTCTTGGTTGTTGAAGATCCTTGACTGATTTCTCAAGCTCCCACAGCATTGTTTTTGGTCAATCTGTTGTTGTTTACTTGATGATTCCATGGAGGAAAGGGGGCCTGGAACTTCTGTCGTCTTGCTGACATCACCATAAGATAACGCTAAAAGTTTTATTTTTACTTAAACTCATATTTGATTTATGATCCAATTTGTATTGGATGATTGCCTGGCTTTGAATGATAGCATCACCACATTCTTACTCTTTGACTTTGGGAAAATTCCTTAATCTCATGCCTCAGTTTCTTCATCAGTAAGATGAGGGGCAAAGTGGTATCTACCTACTACAGTTACTGAGAGTCTTATTCATATATATGTACAGGATTCAGAAAAGTGACTGGAAGTTAGTACACTCTCAGTAAGTACTCCTGAAAGTAAATATTTTTTATAGCCTTTTGATCTGGTAATCCACATGTGCTTTGGAAGCTCACTGGGGACTGACCTCATTAATTTTCAGAAAAGGCTCAACTCTACCACTTAGCATAACTTGAAGATCCTCATGGCTGGGTGGGAGTACTGAGAAAGACAGACTCCAGTTTGAACAGTGGATTCTATTGTGCTAAATAAATATGTGTTTCCTTTCCCTTCCCTTTCCTTGTACCCGTACATAGTTTGAATACAGAGTGTTCTATGTAAGTTATTTATTTATTGATCTAACCATTAGCTCAATTTATAGAAACTTTCAATGTCTTCCTTGTTTATATATATCTTGGGGACAAAGCTCATTAAAAGAAACTTTCCTAGAACCTAGATGTATCTCTGCACTCAGATTCCCCAAGAACTTCCTTTTTCAGTCTGTCTAAACTTTATCTATCTAAGCTTAAGGTTTTTAATATGTTGATTTTCTAAATTAAGGCTTAATTGATTTACGGTATTAATTTCAGATGTCCAACATATTGATTCAATAGTTTTATAGATTTTATGCTGTTCAAAGTTATAAAATACTGGCTTTATTCTCTGTGCTATATAGTATATTCTTGTATCTTTATTTTATACATGATAGTACTTCTTAATTCCTTACCCCTATTTTTCCCCTCATCCATCCCTGGGAAATCATAACCACTAGTTTGTTCTCTATATCTATTTCTGTTTTGTCATATTTAACATTCTGAAAGAGATGGGAATCCCAGACCACCTGACCTGCCTCTTGAGAAACCTGTATGCAGGTCAGGAAGCAACTGTTAGAACTGGACATGGAACAACAGACTGGTTCCAAATAGGAAAAGGTGTACGTCAAGGTTGTATATTGTCACCTTGCTTATTTAACTTATATGCAGAGTACATCATGAGGAACGCTGGGCTGGAAGAAGCACAAGCTGGAATCAAGATTGCCAGGAGAAATATCAATAACCTCAGATATGCAGATGACACTACCCTTATGGCAGAAAGTGAAGAGGAACTCAAAAGCCTCTTGATGAAAGTGAAAGAGGAGAGTGAAAAGGTTGGCTTGAAGCTCAACATTCAGAAAACAAAGATAATGGCATCTGGTCCCATCACTTCATGGGAAATAGATGGAAAAACAGTGGAAACAGTGTCAGACTTTGTTTTTTTGGGCTCCAAAATCCCTGCAGATGCTGATTGCAGCCATGAAATTAAAAGACGCTTGCTCCTTGGAAGGAAAGTTATGACCAACCTTGATAGTATATTAAAAAGCAGAGACATTACTTTGCCAACCAATGTCCGTCTAGTCAATGCAATGGTTTTTCCCGTGGTCATGTATGGATGTGAGAGTTGGACTATGAAGAAGGCTGACCGCTGAAGAATCGATGCTTTTGAACTGTGGTGTTGGAGAAGACTCTTGAGAGTCCCTTATACTGCAAGGAGATCCAACCAGTCCATTCTGGAGGAGATCACTCCTGGATGTTCATTGGAGGGACTGATGCTAAAGCTGAAACTGCAATACTTTGGCCACCTCATGCGACGAGTTGACTCACTGGAAAAGACTCTGATGCTGGGAAAGGTTGGGGGCGGGAGGAGAAGGGGACGACAGAGAATGAGATGGCTGGATGGCATCACCGACTCTGTGGACATGAGTTGAGTGAACTCCGGGAGTTGGTGTTGGACAGGGAGGCCTGGCGTGCTGTGATTCATGGGGTCGCGGAGAGTCGGACACGACTGAGCGACTGAACTGAACTGAACTGATTCATTTTTTAAAAACTTTTTATTTTGTATTGGGCTATGGCTGATTAACAGTGTTGTGATAGTTTCTGGTGAACAGTGAAGGGACTCAGCCATACATATACATGTATCCATTCTCCCCCGAGTTCCTCTCCCATCCAGGCTGTCATTATCATTTATTTTTTATATTCCACACATAAGTGATAACATACAGTATTTGTCTTTCTCTGATTTATTTCATTAAGCATAATACCTTCCAGTTCCATCCATGTTGTTGCAAATGGCAACATTTCTTTCCTTTTATGGTACATAATAATGCTCCATTATATATATATACGGGCTTCCCTGGTGGCTCAGAGGTTAAAGCGTCTGCCTCCAATGCGGGAGACCCGGGTTCGATCCCTGGGTCGGGAAGATCCCCTGGAGAAGGAAACGGTAACCCACTCCAGTATTCTTGCCTGGAGAATCCCATGGACGGAGAAGCCTGGTAGGCTACAGTCCACGGGGTCGCAAAGAGTCGGACACGACTAAGCGACTGAACGGAACGGAACGGAACGGATATATATATACACAACATATCTTCTTTATCTATTCATCTGTTAATGGACATTTAGATTGCTTTAATAGTTTGGTAACTCTAAATAGTGCTGCTATGAATATTTGGATTTGAATTAGTATTTTTGTTTTATTCAGAATTACACCCAAGGGTGGAATTGCTGGATCATACAGTAGTTCTACTTTTAGGTTTTTGAGTAAACTCCACACTGTTTTTCACAATGGCTGTACCAGTTAATATTCCCACCAACAAGTATACTAGGGTTTCCTTATTGTCACCTTGCTTATTTAACTTATATGCAGAGTCCATCATGAGGAACGCTGGGCTGGAAGAAGCACAAGCTGGAATCAAGATTGCTGGGAGAAATATCAATAACCTCAGATATTCAGATGACACCACCCTTATGGCAGTAAGTGAAGAGGAACTAAAAAGCCTCTTGATGAAAGTGAAAGAGGAGAGTAAAAAGGTTGGCTTGAAGCTCAACATTCGGAAAACAAAGATCATGGCATCTGGTCCCATCACTTCATGGGAAATAGATGGAAAAACCGTGGAAACATTGTCAGACTTTATTTTTTGGGGTTTCAAAATCCCTGCAGATGCTGATTGCAGCCATGAAATGAAAAGACGCTTACTCCTTGGAAGGAAAGTTATGATCAACCTTGATAGTATATTAAAAAGCAGAGACATGACTTTGCCAACAAAGGTCCGTCTAGTCAAGGCTATGGTTTTTCCCGTGGTCATGTATGGATATGAGAGTTGGACTGTGAAGAAAGCTGATTGCTGAAGAATTGATGCTTTTGAACTGTGGTGTTGGAGAAGACTCTTGAGAGTCCCTTGGACTGCAAGGAGATCCAACCAGTCCATTCTAAAGGAGATCAATCCTGGGTGTTCATTGGAAGGACTGATGCTAAAGCTGAAACTCCAATACTTTGGCCACCTCATGCGACGAGTTGACTCACTGGAAAAGACTCTGATGCTGGGAAAGGTTGGGGGCGGGAGGAGAAGGGGACGACAGAGAATGAGATGGCTGGATGGCATCACCACTCTGTGGACATGAGTTTGAGTGAACTCCAGGAGTTTGTGATGGACAGGGAGGCCTAGCGTGCTGTGATTCACGGGGTCGCGGAGAGTCGGACACGACTGAGCGACTGAACTGAACTGAACTGAATACCAGTTAATATTCTCACCAACAAGTATACTAGGGTTTCCTTTCCTCCACATCCTGGCCAATATATATTAGTTCAGTTCAGTCGCTCAGTCGTGTCCGACTCTCCGCGACCCCATGAATCACAGCACGCCAAGCCTCCCTGTCCATCACCAACTCCCGGAGTTCACTCAAACTCATGTCCATCAAGTCGGTGATGCCATCCAGCCATCTCATTCTCTGTCATCCCCGTCTCCTCCTTCCCAGCATCAGAGTCTTTTCCAGTGAGTCAACTCTTCGCTTGAGGTGGCCAAAGTATTGGAGCTTCAGCTTTAGCATCAGTCCTTCCAATGAACACCCAGGATTGATCTCCTTTAGAATGGACTGGTTGGATCTCCTTGCAGTCCAAGGGACTCTCAAGAGTCTTCTCCAGCACCACAGTTCAAAAGCATCAATTCTTCGGCGATCAGCTTTCTTCACAGTCCAACTCTCACATCCATCCATGACCACGGGAAAAACCATAGCCTTGACTAGACGGACCTTGGTTGGCAAAGTAATGTCTCTGCTTTTTAATATGCTATCTAGGTTGGTCATAACTTTCCTTCCAAGGAGTAAGTGGCTTTTAATTTCCTGTCTGCAATCACCATCTGCAGTGATTTTGGAGCCCCCAAAAATAAAGTCTGACACTGTTTCCACTGTTTCCCCATCTATTTCCCATGAATGGCCAATATATATTATTGGTGGTCTTTTTGATGATAGCCATTCTGACAGGTGTGAGGTGATATTTTATTGTGGTTTTGATTTATAATTCCCTGGTGACCAGCAATGTTGAGCATATTTTCATGTGCTTGTTGGCCATCTGCAGGTCCTATCTAGAAAAGTGTCTATTCAGGTCTTTGCCCATTTTGTAATCAGGTTGTTTGTTTTTTGATACTGAGTTATATAAGCTGCTTATAAACTTTGAATATTAACCCCTGATTGGTCATATCTTTTGCAAATATTTTCTCCCATTAAATAATTATCTTTTCTTTTTATCAATTGTTTCCTTTGTTGTACAAAAGCTTTTAAGTTTAATTTTTTTCCATTTGTTTGTTTTTGTTTTCTTTGCCTTAGGAGACAGATCCAGAAAAATATTGCCTCAATTTATGCCAAAGAGTGTTCTGTGTATGTTTTCCTCTAGGAGTCTTATGGTTTCTGACCTTACATTTAGCTCTTTAATTCATTTGAGTTTATTTTTGCATACAGTGTGAAGAAATGTTCTAATCTCATTTTTTTTACATATAACTGTCCAGTGTTCCCAACATTATTTTTTAAAATAAACACAACAGTTTCATTTTTTATGTTTTTAAGACTTTTTATTTTTATTTACTTATTCATTTATTTCAAGCTTCATTGATATGATTGACATATAACATTGTATAAATTTAAGGTGTACAACACAATGATTTGAGAGATTTATTTATTACATAATGATTACCATGATAATGTTGGTTAACACATCCAAAACCTCACATAGTTACAATGTATTTGTTTTGGTGAGAACTTTTTAATCTACTCCCTTAGCATGTCTTCTTCAAAAATCTTTTAAACTGAGTTAATATAGTTGATGTACAATATTATACAAGTTATAGGTATACAACATAGTAATTCATAAATTTTAAAGGTTTTACTACATTTATAGTTACTATAAAATATTGTATATATTACCTTCACTGAACAATATATCCTTGTAGGTCATTTATTTTATACATAGTCTTTTTTACCTCTTAATCCTCCATCCCTATCTTACTCCTTCCCTGCCCCCTCCTCACTGCTAACCTACAATTTGTTTTTTGAATTTGTAAATCTATTTCTTTTTTGTTATTTTCAGTATTTTGTTTTATTTTTTGTATTCTACATGTAAGCGGTATCATATAGTATTTGTTTTTCTTGGTCTATTTTCTTTTTTAAGGGAAATTGTTTTATTAATTGTTTTAATTCAATGAAAGATTCCTTAAATTCTATAGTGCTTTACAATTTTCAAAAATTTCATGTACATGATTTCATATAACCCCATAATAATCCTTTAAAAAAGTCCCCTGGCCTGATATGTTCCCTCCCCACTCCCTTCTCCCCATGGTAACTACTAGTTCATTCTCTGTGTCTGCTTCCTTTTTGTTTTATTCACTAATTTGTTGTATTTTTTAGATTCCATGTACGAGTGATGTCCTACAATATTTGTCTCTCTCTGTATGACACTTCATTTAGCATAATGCCCTCCAAGTCCATCCATGTTGTTGTACACGGCAAAAGTTTATTCCTTTTTATGGCTGAGCAATGTTCCCCTGTATATATACCATATCTTCTTTATCCATTCATCTGTTGATGGATACTTAGGTAGCTTCCATAACTGGCAACTGTAAATAATGCTGCAATGAACAGCATTTTTTGAATTAGTGTTTTTGTTTTTTTTTCAAGTATATGCCTTGTAGTGGAATTTTCAGGTCATATGGCAGTTCTGTTTTTATTTTTTTGAGAAATCTTTATACTATTTTCCACATCCTCACCAGCATTTGTTATTTGTGTTCTTTTTGATGATAGCCATTTTGACATGTGCTACAGTAATCAAGACAGTATGGTGCTGGCACAAAATCAGAAATACAGACCAATGGAACAAGATAGAAAACCCAGAGATAAACCTACACACCTATGGGCACCTTATTTTTGACAAAGGAATCAAGAATATACAATGGAGAAAACAGAGCATCTTCAATAAATGGTGCTGGGAAAGCTGGACAGCTACATGTAAAAGAATGAAATTAGAACACTTTTTAACACCATATGCAAAAAATAAACTCAAAATGGATTAAAAACCTAAATGAAAGACCACAAACTACAAAACTCTTAGAGGAAAACATCAGCAGAACACTCTTTGACATAAACCACAGCAAGATCCTCTTTGGCCCACCTCATAGAGTAATGGAAATAAAAATAAAAATAAGCAAGTGGGACCTAATTAAAGTTAAAAACTTTTGCACAGCAAAGAAAACTATAAACAAGGTGAAAAGACAACCCTCAGAATGGGAGAAAATAATTGTAAATGAAGCAACTGACAAAGCATTAATTTCAAAAATATGCAAGCTGTTCATGAGTTCAATATCAGAAAAACAACAATTAAAAAATGGGCAGAAGACCTAAATAGATATTTTCTCCATAGAAGACATACAGCCAGCCAACAAACACATGAAAAGATGCTCAAAATTGCTCATTATTAGAGAAATACAATCAAAACTACAATGAGGTATCAGCTCACACCGGTCAGAATGGCCATCATAAAAAAATCTACAAACAATAAATACTGGAGAGGGTGTGGAGAAAAGGGAACCTTCTTTTGCTGTTGGTGGGAATGTAAATTGATACAGCAACTATGGAGACCACTGTGAATTCCTGAAAAATTAGGAATAAAACTACCTAGTGACCCAACAATTCCAATACTGGGTATATACCCTGAGAAAACAATAACTGAAAAAGACACATGTGCCCCAATGTTCATTGCAGCACTATTTACAATAGCCAGGACGTGGAAGCAACCTAGATGTCCATCAACAGATGAGTGGGTTAAGAAGCTGTAGTACATACATACAATGGAATATTCAGTTCAGTTCAGTTCAGTTCAGTCGCTCAGTTGTGTCCGACTCCTAGCGACCCCATGAACCACAGCACGCCAGGCCTCCCTGTCCATCACCAACTCCCAGAGTTCACTCAAACTCATGTCCATTGAGTCAGTGATGCCATCCAGCCACCTCATTCTCTGTCGTCCCCATCTCCTCCTACCCCCAATCGCTCCCAGCATCAGAGTCTTTTCCAGTGAGTCAACTCATCGCATGAGGTGGCCAAAGTATTGGAGTTTCAGCTTTAGCATAAGTCCTTCCAATGAACACCCAGAATTGATCTCCTCTAGAATGGACTGGTTGGATCTCCTTGCAGACCAAGGGACTCTCACTCATCCATAAAAAGGAACGAATTTTAGTCAGTTCTAGTGAGGTAGATGAACCTTGAGCCTGTCATACAGAGCGAAGTAAATCAGAAAAGGAAGTCAAATATTGTATGCTGCTGCTGCTAAGTCACTTCAGTCGTGTCCGACTCTGTGTGACCCCATAGACGGAAGCCCACCAGGCTCCCCCGTCCCTGGGATTCTCCAGGCAAGAACACTGGAGTGGGTTGCCATTTCCTTCTCCAATGTGTGAAAGTGAAAAGTGAAAGTGAAGTTTCTCAGTCATGTCAGACTCTTAGCGACCCCACGGACTGCAGCCTACCAGGCTCCTCCATCCATGGGATTTTCTAGGCAAGAGTACTGGAGTGGCTTGCCATTGCCTTCTCCGCAAATATTGTATATTAAGGTGTATATATGGGATCTAGAAAAACGGTACTGATGAACCAGTTCGTAAGGCAGGAATAGGGACACAGCTGTAGAGAATGGACTTGTGGACACAGTGGGACACAGTTGGGGAAGAAGAGGTCGGGGTGAATTGAGAGAATAGTATTGAAATATATACATCACAGTGTGTAAAATAGCAGAAACAGAACACAACATTGTAAAGCAGAAACCAACACAGCATTGTAAAGAAATTATCCTCCAATTAAAAAATTAAAAATGAATTTGGTACTAACAAAGGGGATTAAAGTATGGGTAAGTTATTTGTTAATGATTTTTAAATCTTTGACAGCAGTGACTTTACTAGACTTTTAGTTTGTTATCAGCTGTACTGTGTTATTTCTTTTACTGGTATACATTATATTTTATCTCCAATCATCTTCCTCCTGGTGTATAGGTTATTGTTGTATGGGATTTTGGTTCTATCTTAAAAAGTTTTAACACTGAAAAATGGCCACAGTTACTGTTGTTTTACACAGTTGGCATTTATTTAGATTTTACCACGTTTTTAATATTCTTTGGAATATTCTGTTTTTTAAAAAATTTATTTATTTTAATTGGAGGCTAATTACTTTACAATATTGTAGTGGTTTTTGCCATACATTGACATGAATTAGCCATGGGTGTGCATGTGTTCCCCATCCTGATTCTGGAATCATTCTTCCTGAAGTACATCCTTTGGAAGATCTTTTAGTGAGGTTCTGTTCATGATAAAACCTATCAGCTCTTATTACCTGGAAATGTCTTACTTTATCTTTATTACTGAAATATAATTTCGTTGGTTCTAGAACTCTAGGTTGACTGTTATTCCCTTCAATTCTGGTAAATTCTCACTGATTATTTCTTCAATATTGCCATTCTCTCAGATTATCTCTTCTCTCCTGATACATCAGATTAAGTTTATACAGAATGTTCTCCATCTTACATGACTGTTAGGTCTTTTTCATATTTCCATGCTTTGTTTCTAAGTAATTTGTCTCTAAACAGAGATAATTTTTTCTAGCTCTTTCTTCCAGTTTGCTAATTATGTTTTTAATCAAGTCTAACTGTCTTAAATTAAATATATCCCTGTGCATTAGGCAGCATGTCAGTCTCATAAATCTTTCCTTATGTTTTTAATTTTATTTACATTTTTCACTTCTTTTTTTATTTTTTAATTTATTTTATTGGAGGCAAATTACCTTACATTAATATATTGGTTGGTTTTGCCATACATTGACACAAATCTGCCCCAGGTGTACATGTGTTCCCTTTCTTGAATCCCCCTCCCACCTCCCTCTTCCCCATATCCTCCCTCCAGGTCATCCCTGTGCACCAGCCCCAAGCATCCTGTATCATGCGTCGAACCTGGACTGGTCACATATGATAATATACATGCTACAATGCCGTTCTCCCCAATCATCCCACCTTCACCCTCTCCCACAGAGTCCCAAAGACTGTTCTATATACCTATGTCTCTTTTGCAGTCTCGTATACAGGGTTAAGGTTACCATCTTTCTAAATTCCATATATATGCGTTAGTGTACTGTATTGATGCTTTTCTTTCTGGCTTACTTCACTCTGTATAATAGGCTCCAATTTCATCCACCTCATTAGAACTGATTCAAATGCATTCTATTTGATGGCTGAAAAATACTCCATTGTGTATATGTACCAAAGCTTTCTTATCCATTCGTCTGCAGATGGACATCTAGGTTGCTTCCATGTCCTGGCTATTATAAACAGTGCTGCAATGAACATTGGAGTACATGCGTCTCTTTCAATTCTGGTTTCCTCGGTGTGTATGCCCAGGAGTGCGATTGCTGGATCATATGGCAGTTCTATTTCCAGTTTTTTGAGGAATCTCCACACTGTTCTCCATAGTGGCTGCACTAGTTTGCATTCCCACCAACAATGTAAGAGGGTTCCCTTTTCTCCACACCCTCTCAGCATTTATTGCATGTAGACTTTTGGATAGCAGCCATTCTGACTGGTGTGAAATGGTATCTCATTGTGGTTTTGATTTGCATTTCTCTGATTATGAGGGATGTTGAGCACTTTTTCATGTTTGTTAGTCACCTTTATGTCTTCTTTGGAGAAATATCTGTTTAGTTCTTTGGCCCATTTTTCGATTGGGTCACTTATTTTTCTGGAATTGAGTTGCAGGAACTGCTTGTATATTTTGGAGATTAATCCTTTATCAGTTGCTTCATTTGCTATTATTTTCTCCCATTCTGAAGGCTGTCTTTTCACCTTGCTTAGAGTTTCCTTTGCTGTGCAGAAGCTTTTGATTTTAATTAGGTCCCATTTGTTTATTTTTGCTTTTATTTCCAATATTCTGGGAGGTGGATCTTGGAGGATCCTGCTGTGATTTATGTTGGAGAGTGTTTTGCCTACGTTCTCCTCTAGGAGTTTTATAGAATCTGGTCTTACGTTTAGCTCTCTAATCCATTTTGAGTTTATTTTGGTGTATGGTGTTAGGACGTGTTCTAGTTTCATTCTTTTACAAGTGGCTGACCAGTTTTCCCAGCACCACTTGTTAAAGAGACTGTCTTTTCTCATTTTATATTCTTGCCTCCTTTGTCGAAGATAAGGTGTCCATAGGTGTGGATTTATCTCTGGGCTTTCTATTTTGTTCCATTGATCTATATTTCTGTCTTTATGCCAGTACCATACTGTCTTGATGACTGTGGCTTTGTAGTAGAGTCTGAAGTCCGTCAGGTTAATTCCTCCAGTTCCATTCTTCTTCTTCAAGATTACTTTGGCTATTCGAGGTTTTTTGTACTTCTATACAAATTGTGAGATTATTTGTTCTCGTTCTGTGAAAAATATCATTGGTAGCTTGATAGGGATTGCATTGAATGTATAAATTACTTTGGGTAGGATACTCATTTTCACAATATTTATTCTTCCAATCCACGAACACGGTATATTTCTCCATCTATTAGTGTCCTTTTTGATTACTTTCACTAGTGTTTTATAGTTTTCTATGTACAAGTCTTTTGTTTCCTTAGGTAGATATATTCCTAAGTATTTAATTCTTTTCGTTGCAACAGTGAATGGAATAGTTTCCTTAATTTCTTTTTCTATTTTCTCATTATTAGTGTATAGGAATGCAAGGGATTTCTGTGTGTTGATTTTATATCCTGCAACTTTACTGTATTCATTGATGAGCTCTAGTAGTTTTCTGGTAGAGTCTTTAGGGTTTTCTGTGTAGAGGATCATGTCATCAGCAAACAGTGAAAGTTTTACTTCTTCTTTTCCAACTTGTATTCCTTCTATGTCTTTTTCTGCTCTGATTGCTGTGGCCAAAACTTCCAGAACTATGTGGAATAGTCGTGGTGAGAGTGGGCACCCTTGTCTTGTTCCTGACTTTAGGGGAAATGCTTTCAGTTTTTCACCATTGAGGATAATGTTTGCTGTGGGTTTGTCATATATAGCTTTTATTATGTTGAGATATATCCCTTCTATTCCCACTTTCTGGAGGGTTTTTATCATAAATTGATGTTGTATTTTGTCAAAGGCTTTCTCTGCATCTATTGAGATAATCATATGATTTTTATTTTTCAGTTTGTTAATGTGGTGTATTATGTTGATTGATTTGCGGATATTGAAGAATCCTTATATTCTTTGCAGCCAAAGATGGAGAAGCTGTATACAGTTAGCAAAAACAAGAGCAGGAGCTGACTGTGGCTCAGATCATGAATTGCTTATTGCCAAATTCAGACTTAAATTGAAGAAAGTAGGGAAAACCACTAGACCATTCAGATATGACCTAAATCAAATCCCTTATGATTATACAGTGGAAGTGAGAAATAGATTTAAGGGACTAGATCTGATAGATAGAGTGCCTGATGAACTCTGGACGGAGGTTCGTGACATTGTACAGGAGACAGGGACCAAGACCATCCCCATGGAAAAGAAATACAAAAAAGCAAAATGGCTGTCTGAGGAGGCCTTACAAATAGCTGTGAAAAGAAGAGAAGTGAAAAGCAAAGGAGAAGGGGAAAGATATAAGCATCTGAATGCAGAGTTCTAAAGAATAGCAAGGAGAGATAAGAAAGCCTTCCTCAGTGATCAATGCAAAGAAATAGAGGAAAACAACAGAATAGGAAAAACAAGAGATCTCTTCAAGAAGTTTAGAGATTCCAAGGGAATATTTCATGCAAAGATGGGCTCGATAAAGGACAGAAATGGCATGGACCTAACAGAAGCAGAAGATATTAAGAAGAGGTGGCAAGAATACACAGAAGAACTGTACAAAAAAGATCTTCACGACCAAGATAGTCACGATAACGTGATCACTGACCTAGAGCCAGACATCTTGGAATGTGAAGTCAAGTGGGCCTTAGAAAGCATCACTGCAAACAAAGCTAGTGGAGGTGATGGAATTCCAGTTGAGCTATTTCAAATCTTGAAAGATGATGCTGTGAAAGTGCTGCACTCAATATGCCAGCAAATTTGGAAAACTCAGCAGTGGCCACAGGACTGGAAGAGGTCAGTCTTCATTCCAATCCCAAATAAGGCAATGCCAAAGAATGCTCAAACTATTGCACAATTGCACTCATCTCACACGCTAGTAAAGTCATGCTCAAAATTCTCCAAGCCAGGCTTCAGCAATATGTGAACTGTGAACTCCCAGATGTTCAAGCAGGTTTTAGAAAAGGCAGAGGAACCAGAGATCAAATTGCAAACATCCGTTGGATCATGGAGAAAACAAGAGAGTTCCAGAAAAACATCTATTTCTGCTTCATTGACTATGCCAAAGCCTTTGACTGTGTGGATCACAATAAACTGTGGAACATTCTGAAAGAGATGGGAATCCCAGACCACCTGACCTGCCTCTTGAGAAACCTATATGCAGGTCAGGAAGCACCAGTTAGAACTGTACATGGAACAACAGACTGGTTCCAAATAGGAAAAAGAGTACGTCGAGGCTGTATATTGTCACCTTGCTTACTTAACTTATATGCAGAGTACATCATGAGGAACGCTGGGCTGGAAGAAGCACAAGCTGGAATCAAGATTGCTAGGAGAAATATCAATAACCTCAGATATGCAGATGACACCACCCTTATGGCAGAAAGTGAAGAGGAACTCTATAGCCTCTTGATGAAAGTGAAAGAGGAGAGTGAAAAGGTTGGCTTGAAGCTCAACATTCAGAAAACAAAGATCATGGCATCTGGTCCCATCACTTCATGGGAAATAGATGGGGAACAGTGGAAATAGTGTCAGACTTTATTTTTGGGGCTCCAAAATCACTGCAGATGCTGATTGCAGGCATGAAATGAAAAGACGCTTACTCCTTGGAAGGAAAGTTATGACCAACATAGAAAGTATATTAAAAAGCAGAGACATTACTTTGCCAACCAAGGTCCATCTAGTCAAGGCTATGGTTTTTCCCGTGGTCATGTATGGATGTGAGAGTTGGACTGTGAAGAAAGCTGAGCACCGAAGAATTGATGCTTTTGAATTGTGGTGTTGGAGAAGACTCTTGAGAGTCTCTTGGACTGCAAGGAGATCCAACCAGTCCATTCTAAAGGAGATCAGTCCTGGGTGTTCATTGGAAGGACTGATGCTAAAGCTGAAACTCCAATACTTTGGCCACCTCATGCGACGAGTTGACTCACTGGAAAAGACTCTGATGCTGGGAAAGGTTGGGGGCGGGAGGAGAAGGGGACGACCGAGAATGAGATGGCTGGATGGCATCACTGACTCTGTGGACATGAGTTTGAATGAACTCCGGAGTTGGTGATGGACAGGGAGGCCTGGCGTGCTGTGATTCATGGGGTCGTGGAGAGTCAGACACGACTGAGCGACTGAACTGAAGTGAACTGCATTCCTGGGATAAAGCCCACTTGGTCATGATGTATGATCTTCTTAATGTTTTGTTGGATTCTGATTGCTAGAATTTTGTTCAGGATTTTTGCATCTATGTTCATCAATGATATTGGCCTGTAGTTTTCTTTTTTTGTGGGATCTTTACCAGGTTTTGGGATTAGGGTGATGGTGGCCTCATAGAATGAGTTTGGAAGTTTCCCTTCCTCAGCAATTTTCTGGAAGAGTTTGAGTAGAATAGGTGTTAGCTCTTCTCTAAATTTTTGGTAGAATTCAGCTGTGAAGCCGTCTGGACCTGGGCTTTTGTTTGCTGGAAGATTTCTGATTACAGCCTCTAGTTCCCGTGCTTGTAATGGGTCTGTTCAGATTTTCTATTTCTTCCTGGTTCAGTTTTGGCAAGGTATACTTTTCTAGGAATTTGTCCATTTCTTCCAGGTTATTCATTTTATTGCCATATAATTGCTGATAGTATTCTCTAATAATCCTTTGTATTTCTGTGTTGTCGGTTGTGATCTCTCCATTTTCATTTCTAATTTTATTGATTTGATTCTTCTCCCTTTGTTTCTTGATGAGTCTGGCTAGTGGTTTGTCAATTTTATTTACCCTCTCAAAGAACCAGCTTTTGGCTTTGTTGATTTTTGCTATGGTCTCTTTTGTTTCTTTTGCATTTATCTCTGCCCTAATTTTTACGATTTCTTTCCTTCTACTGACCCTGGGGTTCTTCATTTCTTCCTTTTCTAGTTTCTTTTATGTAGAGTTAGGTTATTTAGTTGACTTTTTTCTTGTTTCTTGAGGTGTGCCTGTATTGCTATGAACTTGCCCCTTAGCACTGCTTTTACAGCGTCCCAGAGGTTTTGGGTTGTTGTGTTTTCATTTTCATTCATTTCTATGCATATTTTGATTTCTCTTTTGATTTCTTCTATGATTTATTCATTATTCAGCTGCGTGTTGTTCAGTCTCCATATGTTGGCATTTTTAATAGTTTTTCTCCTGTAATTGAGATCTAATCTTACTGCATTGTGGTCAGAAAAGATGCTTGGAATGATTTCAATTTTTTTGAATTTACCAAGGCTAGATTTATGGCCCAGGATGTGATCTATACTGGAAAAGTTTCCGTGTGCGCTTGAGAAAAAGGCGAAATTCATTGTTTTGAGGTGAAATGTCCTATAGAGATCTATTATGTCTAACTGGTCTATTGTATCATTTAAAGTTTGTGTTTCCTTGTTAATTTTCTGTTTAGTTGATCTATCCATAGATGTAAGTGGGGTATTAAAGTCTCCCACTATTATTGTGTTATTGTTAATTTCCCCTTTCATACTTGTTAGTAATTGTCTTACATATTGTTGTGCTCCTATATTGGGTGCATAAATATTTATAATTATTATATCTTCTTCTTGGATTGATCCTTTGATCATTATGTAGTTTCCTTCTTTGTCTCTTTCCCAGCCTTTGTTTTAAAATCTATTTTGTCTGATATGAGTATTGCTACTCCTGCTTTCTTTTGGTCTCTATTTGTGTGGAATATCTTTTTCCAGCCCTTCACTTTCAGTCTGTATGTGTCCCTCATTTTGAGGTGGGTCTCTTGTAGACAACATATATGGGGGTCTTGTTTTTGTATCCATTCAGCCAGCCTTTGTCTTTTGGTTGGGGCATTCAACCCATTTACGTTTAAGGTGATTATTAATAAGTATGATCCCGTTGCCATTTTCTTTATTGTTTTGGATTCGAGTTTATATACCCTTTCTGTGTTTCCTGTCTAGAGAAAATCCTTTAGTATTTGTTAGAGAGCTGGTTTGGTGATGCTGAATTCTCTCAGCTTTTGCTTGTCTGTATAGCTTTTGATTTCTCCTTCATATTTGAATGAGATCCTTGCTGGGTGTAGTAATCTGGGCTGTAGGTTACTTTCTTTCATCACTTTAAGTATGTCTTGCCATTCCCTCCTGGCCTGAAGAGTTTCTGTTGAAAGATCAGCTGTTATCCTTATGGGAATCTCGTTTGTGCTATTTGTTGTTTTTCCCTTGCTGCTTTTAATATTTGTTCTTTGTGTTTGATCTTTGTTAATTTGATTAATATGTGCCTTGGAGTATTTTGCCTTGGGTTTATCCTGTGTGGGACTCTCTGTATTTCTTGGACTTGGGTGATTATTTCCTTCCCCATTTTAGGGAAATTTTCAACTATTATCTCCTCAAGTATTCTCTCATGGTCTTTCTTTTTGTCTTCTTCTTCTGGGACTCCTATGATTCGAATGTTGGGGTGTTTAATATTGTCCCATATGTCTCTAATATTGTCATCATTTCTTTTATTTTTTTTTTCCTTTGTTTTTTTTTTTTTTAGGTAATTAATTTATTTTTTATTGGAGGCAAATTATTTTACAATATTATATTGGTTGGTTTTGCCATACATTGATATGAATTTGCCCCGGGTTTACATAAGTTCCCCCTCCTGAACCCCCCTCCCACCTCCATCCTCCCTTTATCCTCCCTCTGGGTCATCCCCGCATGCCAGCCCCGAGCATCCTATAACATGCATTGACCCTGAACTATTGATTCGTCTCACATATGACAACATACGTGTTTCAATGCCATTCTCCCAAATCATCCCACCCTCACCCTCTCCCATAGAGTCCCAAAGACTGTTCTATACATCTGTGTCTCTTTTGCTGTCTCGTATACAGGGTTATCATTTGCATCTTTCTAAATTCCATATATATGTGTTAGTATACTGTATTGGTGTTTTTCTTTCTGGCTTACTTCACTCTGTATAATAGGCTCCAGTTTCATCCACCTCATTAGAACTGATTCAAATGTATTCTTTTTAATGGCTGAATAATACTCCATTGTGTATATGTACCAAAGCTTTCTTATCCATTCGTCTGCAGATGGACATCTAGGTTGTTTCCATGTTCTGGCTATTATAAACAGTGCTGCAATGAACATTGGAGTACACGTGTCTCTTTCAATTCTGGTTTCCTCGGTGTGTATGCCCAGGAGTGCGATCGCTGGATCATATGGCAGTTCTATTTCCAATTTTTTGAGGAATCTCCACACTGTTCTCCATAGTGGCTGTACTAGTTTGCATTCCCACCAACAGTGTAAGAGGGTTCCTTTCTCTCCACATCCTCTCCAGCATTTATTGCATGTAGACTTTTGGATAGCAGCCATTCTGACTGGTGTGAAATGGTATCTCATTGTGGTTTTGATTTGCATCTCTCTGATGATGAGGGATGTTGAGCATTTTTTCATGTGTTTGTTAGCCATCTTTATGTCTTCTTTGGAGAAATGTCTGTTTAGTTCTTTGGCCCATTTTTTGATTGGGTCATTTATTTTTCTGGAATTGAGCTGCAGGAGCTGCTTGTATAATTTGGAGATTAATCCTTTATCAGTTGCTTCATTTGCTATTATTTTCTCCCATTCTGAAGGCTGTCTTTTCACCTTACTTATAGTTTCCTTTGCTGTGCAGAAGCTTTTGATTTTAATTAGGTCCCATTTGTTTATTTTTGCTTTTATTTCCAATATTCTGGGAGGTGGGTCATGGAGGATCCTGCTGTGATTTATGTTGGAGAGTGTTTTGCCTACGTTCTCCTCTAGGAGTTTTATAGTTTCTGGTCTTACATTTAGCTCTTTAATCCATTTTGAGTTTATTTTGGTGTATGGTGTTAGGAAGTGTTCTAGTTTCATTCTTTTACAAGTGGCTGACCAGTTTTCCCAGCACCACTTGTTAAAGAGACTGTCTTTTCTCCATTTTATATTCTTGCCTCCTTTGTCAAAGATGAGGTGTCCATAGATGTGTGGATTTATCTCTGGGCTTTCTATTTTGTTCCATTGATCTATATTTCTGTCTTTATGCCAGTACCATACTGTCTTGATGATTGTGGCTTTGTAGTAGAGCCTGAAGTCCGGCAGGTTAATTCCCCCAGTTCCATTTTTCTTCCTCAAGATTGCTTTGGCTATTCGAGGTTTTTTGTATTTCCATACAAATTGTGAGATTATTTGTTCTAGTTCTGTGAAAAATATCTTTGGTAGCTTGATAGGGATTGCATTGAATGTATAAATTACTTTGGGTAGTATACTCATTTTTACAATATTTATTCTTCCAATCCATGAACATGGTATATTTCTCCATCTATTAGTGTCCTCTTTGATTGCTTTCAGTAGTGTTTTATAGTTTTCTATGTACAAGTCTTTTGTTTCCTTAGGTAGATATATTCCTAAGTATTTAATTCTTTTCATTGCAACAGTGAATGGAATAGTTTCCTTAATTTCTCTTTCTATTTTCTCATTATTAGTGTATAGAAATGCAAGGGATTTCTGTGTGTTGATTTTATATCCTGCAACGTTACTGTAATCATTGATTAGCTCTAGTAGTTTTCTGGTAGAGTCTCTAGGGTTTTCTGTGTAGAGGATCATGTCATCAGCGAACAGTGAAAGTTTTACTTCTTTTTTTCCAATTTGTATTCCTTTTATGTCTTTTTCTGCTCTGATTGCTGTAGCCAAAACTTCCAGAACTATGTTGAATAGTAGTGGTGAGAGTGGGCACCCTTGTCTTGTTCCTGACTTTAGGGGAAATGCTTTCAGGTTTTCACCATTGAGGATAATGTTTGCTGTGGGTTTGTCATATATAGCTTTTATTATGTTGAGGTATGTCCCTTCTATTCCCACTTTCTGGAGGGTTTTTATCATAAATGGATGTTGAATTTTGTCGAAGGCTTTCTCTGCATCTATTGAGATAATCATATGATTTTTATTTTTCAGTTTGTTAATGTGGTGTATTACGTTGACTGATTTGCGGATATTGAATAATCCTTGCATTCCTGGGATAAAGCCCACTTGGTCATGATGTATGATCTTCTTAATATGCTGTTGGATTCTGATTGCTAGAATTTTGTTAAGGATTTTTGCATCTATGTTCATCAGTGATATTGGCCTGTAGTTTTCTTTTTTTGTGGGGTCTTTACCAGGTTTTGGGATTAGGGTGATGGTGGCCTCATAGAATGAGTTTGGAAGTTTCCCTTCCTCAGCAATTTTCTGGAAGAGTTTGAGTAAAATAGGTGTTAGCTCTTCTCTAAATTTTTGGTAGAATTCAGCTGTGAAGCCGTCTGGACCTGGGCTTTTGTTTGCTGGGAGATTTTTGATTACAGTTTCAATTTCCGTGCTTGTGATGGGTCTGTTCAGATTTTCTATTTCTTCCTGGTTCAGTTTTGGAAAGTTGTATTTTTCTAGGAATTTGTCCATTTCTTCCAGGTTATTCATTTTATTGCCATATAATTCCTGATAGTATTCTCTAATAATCCTTTGTATCTGTGTTGTCAGTTGTGATCTCTCCATTTTCATTTCTAATTTTATTGATTTGGTTCTTCTCCCTTTGCTTCTTGATAAGTCTGGCTAGTGGTTTGTCAATTTTATTTACCTTCTCAAAGAACCAGCTTTTGGCTTTGTTGATTTTTGCTATGGTCTCTTTTGTTTCTTTTGCATTTATCTCTGCCCTAATTTTTACGATTTCTTTCCTTCTACTGACCCTGGGGTTCTTCATTTCTTCCTTTTCTAGTTGCTTTAGATGTAGAGTTAGGTTATTTAGTTGACTTTTTTCTTGTTTCTTGAGGTGTGCCTGTATTGCTATGAACTTCCCCCTTAGCACTGCTTTTACAGTGTCCCAGAGGTTTTGGGTTGTTGTGTTTTCATTTTCATTCATTTCTATGCATATTTTGATTTCTCTTTTGATTTCTTCTATGATTTGTTCGTTGTGCAGCACCGTGTTGTTCAGCCTCCATATGTTGGCATGTTTAATAGTTTTTCTCCCATAATTGAGATCTAATTTTACTGCATTGTGGTCAGAAAAGATGCATGGAATGATTTCAACTTTTTTGAATTTACCAAGGCTAGATTTATGGCCCAGGATGTGATCTATCCTGGAAAAGGTTCCATGTGCGCTTGAGAAAAAGGTGAAATTCATTGTTTTGGGGTGAAATGTCCTGTAGATATCAATTAGGTCTAACTGGTCTATTGTATCATTTAAAGATTGTGTTTCCTTGTTAATTTTCTGTTTAGTTGATCTATCCATAGATGTAAGTGGGGTATTAAAATCTCCCACTATTATTGCATTATTGTTAATTTCCCCTTTCATACTTGTTAGTAATTGTCTTACATATTGCGGTGCTCCTATGTTGGGTGCATAAATATTTATAATTGTTATATCTTCATCTTGGATTGATCCTTTGATCATTATGTAGTTTCCTTCTTTGTCTCTTTTCACAGCCTTTGTTTTAAAGTCTATTTGATCTGATATGACAATTGCTACTCCTGCTTTCTTTTGGTCTCTGTTTGCATGGAATATCTTTTTCCAGCCCTTCACTTTCAGTCTGTATGTGTCCCTCGTTTTGAGGTGGGTCTCTTGCAGACAACATATATGGGGGTCTTGTTTTTGTATCCATTCAGCCAGCCTTTGTCTTTTGGTTGGGGCATTCAACCCATTTACGTTTAAGGTAATTATTGATAAGTACGATCCCGTAGCCATTTTCTTTATTGCTTTGGGTTCGAGTTTATACACCCTTTCTGTGTTTCCTGTCTAGAAAAGATCCTTTAGCATTTAGCTAGTTTGGTAATGCTGAATTCTCTCAGCTTTTGCTTGTCTGTAAAGCTTTTGATTTCTCCTTCATATTTGAATGAGATCCTTGCTGGGTACAGTAGTCTGGGCTGTAGGTTATTTTCTTTCATCACTTTAAGTATGTCTTGCCATTCCCTCCTGGCCTGAAGAGTTTCTGTTGAAAGATCAGCTGTTATCCTTATGGGAATCCCCTTGTGTGTTATTTGCTGCTTTTAATATTTGTTCTTTGTGTTTGATCTTTGTTAATTTGATTAATATGTGCCTTGGAGTATTTTGCCTTGGGTTTATCCTGTGTGGGACTCTCTGTATTTCTTGGACTTGGGTGATTATTTCCTTCCCCATTTTAGGGAAATTTTCAACTATTATCTCCTCAAGTATTCTCTCATGGTCTTTCTTTTTGTCTTCTTCTTCTGGGACTCCTATGATTCGAATGTTGGGGTGTTTAATATTGTCCCATATGTCTCTAATATTGTCATCATTTCTTTTAATTCTTTTTTCTTTTTCCGCCTCTGTTTCCTTTATTTCTACAATTCTATCTTCTTGCTCACTTATCCTGTCCTCTGCCTCTGTTATTCTACTGTTTGTTCGCTCCAGAGTGTTTCTGATCTCATCTATTGCATTATTCATTGCATATTGACTCTTTTTTATTTCCTCTAATTCCTTATTAAACATTTCTTGCATCTTCTCAAGCTGTAACTACATTTTGCTTTCCAGATTTTGAATCATTTTCACAATTAAAATTCGAAATTCTTTATCAGGTAGGTTCCCTATATCTTCCTCTTTTGTTTGTGTTGGTGGTCATTTATCCTGTTCCTTTACTTGCTGGGTATTTCTCTGCCTCTTCATCTTGCTTATATTGCTGTGTTCGGGGTGACCTTTCCGTCTTCTGGCAGTTTGTGGAGTTCTCTTTATTATGTAGTTACCTCGTTGTGTGTGGGGTTGGATGGGTGACTTGTCAAGGTTCCCTGGTTAGGGAAGCTTGTGTCGATGTTCTGGTGGGTGGAGCTGGATTTCTTCTCTCTGGAGTGCAATGAAGTGTCCAGTAATGAGTTTGAGATGTCAGTGGGTTTGGAGTGGCTTTGGGCAGCCTGTATATTGAAGCTCAGTGCTATTCTCCTGTGTTGCTGGATAGTTTGCGTAGTATGTCTTTCACTGAAACTTGTTGACCCTTGGGTGGTGTCTGGTTTCAGTATGGAGGCATTTGCTGAGTACCTATCAATTAATGTTCTCTGGAACAGGAGATCTCTGGTGTTCTCAGGATTTGGACTTAAGCCTCTGCCTCTGTTTTTCAGTCTTGTTCTTGCAGTAGGCTCAAGGCTTCTCCCTCTGTTACTTACAAGGCAGTTCCTTCTGTTGAAAAAGCTCTTCTGTTTTCTGGTCTCTTCAGTGTCTAATTCCCATCCTGACACCAGGATGCGGTGGTGGACACTTTTTTTTTCTCCCCCGGCTCACCTGTTCAGTCCTGCTGTGGGGAGGGAGGAACACAGCTAATAAATATCCCTGGCATCTGTGGGGAGTGCTCGCAGTGTCTTGGCTACACTGGGAATGCTCCTGCTCGAGGCCTGTGTGCTTTCCCTGTTTATGCTGCTTAGGCTCTAGGTTGCTCTGCCAGGAGCTGTCTGCAGCTGGCACTGGGTTGCATGCACTTCCCAGGTCTGAGCAGCTCAGGTTCAGGTCCTCGGGTACTTCACAAAGGCACAGACTTGGCTGGGCCTGCGTTTTGTGCCTTCCCTGGTCCAAGCAGCTCAGGTGACCAGGTGTTTGGCGAGCGCGGTCGCTGAGACTTATAGCCTTCCCGGTCCCTGCTGCTTGGTTTTCTGGGCATACAACCAGTGCACTTTCTCAGGCGGGTATTGACCGGCCGGAACCCAAAAGTCCTGGCCAGCAAGGGAGCCTGCCTGCAGCTTGGCAGGGGAAGCCTCTCTGGGGCGCGGATGCCCCTGCCCCGGCGTTGGCTGCCCTCCCCACCCGCGTCGGTGGGGGCTGGGGGCTGGGCCACCATCTGCCTCCTCGCTCCGCTCAGTGCCCCGTTCTGTGGGCGGGGCTGGCAGAGTCCTGGGTTGGGGCTTTTTGCAGGCTTTTCCTAGCCTTTTCGCCTTTTGGTATCTTAAGTTCAAGCCCTCAGTTTGCCCTGGGGCATTCAAGCCCCATTTTCCCTCTAAGCGCCGCCGCAAGTTCTCCCTCTAAGCGCCTCCCTGCCCAGCCCCCGCCTGCTAGTGGGGGACACGGGCGTCTGCGCTGCTTCTCCGCTGAGAGTTTCCTCTGGGCACTTAGTCTGTGAGTTTTAATTATTTATGTCTTTTGTCTCCCAGTTATGTGGCCCTCTGAGGTTCCACTCGCCAGTGTTTCCAGGTGTTTGGAAACTTCTTTTTTTTTTTAAGCCTCCCTTCCCAGGACAGAGCTCCATCCCTCCCTCTTTTGTCTCTCTTTTTATCTTTTATACTATTTCCTACCTCCTTTTGATGACTATGGGCTGCTTTTCTGAATGCCTGATGTCCTCTGCCAGTATTCAGAAGTTGTTTTGTGGGATTTACTCAGCGTTCAAATGTTCTTTTGCTGATTTTGTGGGGGAGAAAGTGGTCGCCCCATCCTATTCCTCCACCATATTCCTGTGCTCCCCCATTTTTCACTTCTAAAAGTCCTCTTTAGTTATTCTTCAAATAAAACTGGCAAGTTATTCTATTTCCCTTGATTGTGTTTTTAATTCCTCTGGACTTTTTCAGTTTTCTTATTTTAAAAATGGGGAATGGCTTCGTGATCTTTAAGCACACATTCAGTCCGTAAACACTCCCTGCCTTCCTCTTGGCTTAGAGTGTGGCACACTGGTGGTGATGGGCTGTTAGGTCAGAACTCTTCTGTTGAATTGTCCTCTTTTTTTGAGTAGCTTAGGAACTCAGCCTTAGTCTCAGTGACCTACTCTAGCGCTGCCATACATCAAGGAATCAGCATTTCCATTGCACTGGATAAGGCTGGGAAGCTTCACTTCCAATATCTGCCTGGTGTGCAACAGCCTGGAGCACAGTGGCTGATTCTCACTCCTCCACCCCCATGCTCACAGGGCTCCAAGATGGGACTGTTTCCAGAGAAAGCAATTTCCCAATCTTCCCCGGAGCATAATTGAAAGTGCTTCCTGAAGTTTAACTTACAGCTCTGTTAGGTAGCACCAGAAATTTTATTTCTTTCTTTTCTAACCTTGAAAAGATAGAGTCACATCTTTGGTATTGAATGAAAGTCCTTCAGACAAACAGAGACTCAAGGAAGAAGCAGCATTCTGATTCTTTGGTTTAAGTGGTTTTAAAAATAATATTATACAGAGTGAAGTAAGCCAGAAAGAAAAACACCAATACAATATACTAACGCATATATATGGAATTTAGAAAGATGCAAATGATAACCCTGTATATGAGACAGCAAAAGAGACACAGATGTATAAAACAGTCTTTGGGACTCTGTGGGAGAGGGTGAGGGTGGGATGGTTTGGGAGAATGGCATTGAAACATGTATATTATCATATGTGAAACGAATTGCCAGTTCAGGGTCCATGCATGTTACAGGATGCTCGGGGCTGGTGCACAGGGATGACCCAGAGGGAGAATAAGGGGAGGAGGGAGGTGGGAGGGGGGTTCAGGAGGGGGAACTCATGTACACCCGGGGCGGATTCATGTCAATGTATGGCAAAACCAACCAATATAATATTGTAAAATAATTAGCCTCCAATAAAAATAAAAATTAAAAAAAGAAAAAAGAAAAAAAAATACTGATCTTCTCCAGTGGCTCAACAGTAGAGATTCCGCCTGCAGTGCAGGAGCTGCAGGAGTCTTGGGTTCGATCCCTGGGTCAGTCAGGCAGATCTGCTGGAGAAGGGAATAGCAACTAGGTCTGGTTCTGGTTTGGACTAGCTCACTTTTTACTGCAAGGAATCTGGGAGATATTTTTATGTAATTTACAATTCAGTTCAGTTCAGTCCCTCAGTTGTGTCCAACTCTTTGCCACTCCATGGACTGCAGCACACCAGGCCTCCCTGTCCATCACCAACGCCCAGAGCCTGCTCAAACTCATGTCCATCGAGTCAACAGTGCCATCCAACCATCTCATCCTCTGTTGTTTCCTTCTCCTCCTGCCTTCATTCTTTCCCAGCATCAGGGTCTTTTCCAATGAGTCAGTTCTTCGCATCAGGTGGCCAAAGTATTGGAGCTTCAGTTTCAGCATCAGTCCTTCCAATGAACATTCAGGACTGATTTCCTTTAGGATGAACTGGTTGGATCGCCTTGTAGTCCAAGGGACTCTCAAGAGTCTTCTCCAACACCACAGATCAAAAGCATCAATTCGTCGGCACTCAGCTTTCTTTATGGTTCAACTCTCACATCCATACATGACTACTGGAAAAACCATAGCTTTGACTAGATGGACCTTTGGTGGCAAAGTAATGTTTCTGCTCTTTAATATGCTGCCTAGGTTGGTCATAGCTTTTCTTCTAAGGACCAAGTGTCTTTTAATTTCATGTCTGCAGTCACCATCTGCCGTGATTTTGGAGCCCAAGAAAATAAAGTCTGTTTCCATTGTTTTCGCATCTATTTGCCATGAAGTGATGGGACCAGATGCCATGATCTTAGTTTTTTGAATGTTGAGTTTTAAGCCAACTTTTTCACTCTCTTCTTTCACTTTTATCAAGAGGCTCTTCAGTTCCTCTTTGCTTTCTGCCATAAGAGTGGTGTCATCTGCGTATCTGAGGTTATTGATGTTTTTTCCAACAATCTTGATTCTAGCTTGTGCTTCATCCAGTCTGGCATTTTGCATGATGTACTCTGCATGTAACTTAAATAAGCAGGGTGACAATATACAGCCTTGACATACTCCTTTCCCAATTTGGAACCAGTCCATTGTTCCATGTCTGGTTCTAACTGTTGCTTCTTGACCTGCATACAGATTTCTCAGGAAGCAGATCAGGTGGCCTGGTGTTCCCATCTCTTGAAGAATTTTTCACAGTTTGTTGTGATTTACTCAGTCAAAAGCTTTAGAGTAGTCAGTAAAGCAGAAGTAGATGCTTTCCTGGAACTCTTTTGCTTTTTCTATGATCTAATGGATAGAGACATTACTTTGCCAACCAAGGTGTGTCTAATCAAGGCTATGGTTTTTCCTGTGGTCATGTATGGATGTGAGAGTTCAACTGTGAAGAAAGCTGATTGCCAAAGAATTGATGCTTTTGAACTGTGGTGCTGGAGAAGACTCTTGAGAGTCCCTTGGACTGCAAGGAGATCCAACAAGTCCATTCTAAAGAAGATCAGTCCTGGGTGTTCATTGGAAGGACTGATGCTAAAGCTGAAGCTCCAATACTTTGGCCACCTCATTTCCAGTGAGTTGACTCACTGGAAAAGACTCTGATGCTGGGAGGGATTGTGGGCGGGAGGAGAAGAGGACGACAGAGAATGAGATGGCTAGATGGCATCACTGACTTGATGGAGGTGAGTTTGGGTGAACTCCGGGAGTTGGTGATGGACAGGGAGGCCTGGCGTGCTATGATTCATGGGGTCGCAAAGAGTCGGACACGACTGAGCGACTGAACTGAACTGAACTGAACTCCCGCAGTGCAGGCAGATTCCTTACTGTTTGAGCCACCAGGAAAGCCCCTGAAGTACCTAAATGACAGTATCTGATGCACATTTCCTGAGTTGCTTTACAGATATGAGCCCCCAGTGCCCACCAAATGGAAGATATTAACCACTTGATGACCATGAGCATATAGCCCCAGGCCTCCTGGAGCCTAAGGACTGTTAATCTTAACCCCTGTAACACCACCGTGTTATCTCACCATCACCCAGTCAGAGAACTGTGCACAAGCTGATCACAGACCCGGCAACCCAACCGCCCCTGCGCTCTGCCCCACACCTGGCTTTAAAAAATGCTTTGTTGAAACCCTTTGGAGAGTTCAGGGCTTTTTAGAGCATGAGCCCCCATCTCTTTGCATGGCCCAGCAATAAACCTTTCTCTGCTCCAAACTTCGATGTTTCAGTTTGGCCTAACTGTGTGTCGGGCACAGGAACTTGCACTAACAGTTTCTCTCTCCAGACTAGCAGCATTGTGCTGTGGTAAGAGCTAGACTTCTGAGTCAGGCAGTCCTGGCTGTGAATTCTCTTCCAACACCTGGCTGTAGAAGCTTCAGCAAGTCACTCTATCCCACTAAGCTTTGAGTCCTTACCCTTACCCAGGGAATAATTCCTCTCTCAGTGCACTGGAGGCAAAGGCCTCCTGCATGCTCTATGCACATAGAAATCTCCAGGAGCCTTTAGTACATGATCTCTAACCCCTTCAGCTACGATATGCTGGGGTATTACCCTGATTGATCACCTGGGGAAGTGAGACTCAAAGAGATTCAGTGGCTCATGTGGCAGAGGTGGTATGTGCCCTGTCCTTCCCTTAGTCAGGGCTTACCTTGACTTTGCCTTTTGGTTGCTTCCTGTGCCCGAAGAACCCACCACAGTAAGGTCTGATGAAAGGCAATACCTCGCTTCCCACTCCAAAAGAGTATTTTTGGTTACTTGCTTTCCCTGACCCTGAAGCCAGCGAGTGGGTGCTGACCTAGGCTCAGCTAGGATACTCCCATTCATGATTTTGAATCTGGGGGAAATGCAAAAGCATTAGACAGAAATAGCTCTGGCAGCAGTAGACAAGAGCATGGTGGTGGTCCCAATAGCCAAAGCAGCATTCACTGGCCACAGTGAATCTATTCGGCTGCCCCTGTGGCAGGAGCTCGGCTGTGGCTCAGGTCACAGGTCTCCTTTGGCATCTACCCACTTACGTTCCTGTCAATTTTGTGAGCCTCTTGATAGTCTTCCTCAAAGTCCTTTTCAATTTAAATCACTCAGATTTCATTTCAGATTTTTGTCATTGAGAACCTCATGTGCAGTTCTACAATAAAAAACTATCTCTGAACATTTTTATCTTCTGCCTAATACTCCCACCCAAATGCTGGGAGTCATTTCCCTCCGAACTACAGATTGGGTCTGTGGTTCCATCCTCCATTCTCCGCTCCCCCTACTTCATCCTCTTTTGTACAGCTGATTTCCATGCCCCTGGGGCCTCAATTTTATATCCAATGGGCAGAGGCCAGCAAAGAGCCCTTTGCTTCCTTGTTCTTGCCTCTGCTCTTCCCTGATTTGTTTCTTCAGGGTCCTTCTCTTAGCCGAGGGGGTTTATGGTGAGCTCTTCCCCAGGGACCTTGCTCTCCCCCAGTCTCACCTTCTTCTTCTTTCTCTGCCTGGACTTCACTGGGTCAGGATTCCTCCTCTTTTCTAAGAGCCTCAAGAAGGCATGGCCTTTGTCATGACACTAATGGGGTTATTAGATAAACAGTCCAGAAGACAGTTTGGAAAGTGACTCCTCCCTTGATATAGACAGGGTCTAGGGAGTTCACCATGTGCATCATGACTGTTGATGGTGAATCATCTTGCACTGGAAACTCCAAGGGAGCTGATTTAATCCAGGCCTGGAATGGCTCAGCTATATTCCCCAGCCCAGCCTAGAGTAGTGTCCATCTTTTATATTTGTCTGTCTAGCCTATAATTCCTAGAAGATTGTCCCATTTTTCGCTTCCACTGGCTGCTGATCACAAGATCTACTTTCTAGGCTGAGAGGTGGGTCCGACTAAGCAGGTGGATGGGCAGGATGAAAATATAAATGAATGCTCTGGCTTCCTGGGTGGCTCAGTGATAAAGAATCCTCCTGCCAAACTGGAGACGTGAGTTCAACCCCTGGGTCAGGAAGATCCCCTGGAGAAGGAAATGGCAATCAACTCCAGTATTCCTGCCTGAGAAATCCCATGGACAGAGGAACCCGAGGGGCTACAGTCCATGGGGTCGCAAAGAGTTGGACATGACTTAGCAAGTAAAACAACCACCTGGGAGAAAGAAGCGCTTTCTTTCCCCTTGAAGGGCAACCTGTGAGGATGTAATCTTGGAGTTGCTTCTGACTGTATTTCTTGCCAGAAGAATGAAGGAAGCTGTATTAGATTCCTAGGGCTGCTGAAACAAATTACCATAAAATTAGGTGGATTAAAAGAGCAGAAATTTATTTTCTCACAGCAGTGGAGACTAGAAGTTCAAGACTGTGTCACAAGGTTGGTTCCTTCAGAGTGCTCCGAGGCAGAGTCTGTTATATGCCTCCTCCAATTTTTTGGCAGTTTCTGTGATCCTTGGCATTCCTTGGCTTGTAGGTGCATCACCCCAGTCTGCCTCCATCTTCACATGGCTGTCTTCCCTCTGTGTATGTTTGTGTTCAAATTTCCCTCTTATCAGGACACCAATTACTGGATGAGGGACCATACAAATTCAAGATGGCCTCATCTTAACTTGATTACATCTGCAAAGACTATTTCCAAATAAAATCACCTTCACAGGTTTGGGGTAGATATGAATTTTGGGGAACATCATTTAACTCAATGTGGACGTTAACTGAGGAAAGCAGAGTCAAGAGGTGGAAAGAGAGAAGCTTAATGATGACTTATCAATTCCTGAACCCAATTAGTCTTGGTGAAGTAAGCTTCATCCTGGACTTTTCAGATATGTGAGCCAAAGCATTTCTTTTTCCCTAAGGTAGTTTGGGTTTGATTTCCAGCACCTGAATTGGAAAAAGCCTTGACTAATATAGAGGTACATAGAAAACCCAAATTAAGTAGGCTGGGGTTTTAACAATAGACCAAATGCAGTAAGAAAATGTCTCCTCCCTCTATCCCTTCTTCCTATAAATATGCCATTTTCAAGACATCATGCTGATCTTGAGTCCTCCTGGTAGGAAAGCTCTCTAGTGAGAGGGCTTACCACTTTATTTACTTCTGTTTACTTGGATAAAAAAGAGGTAATAGTACCAGAAGATCCACAGTCAGGATGTTTGGGACTCTAGGTAGAAAAAGTTGTGGTTCAAAGGAAAGAGGTCCCTGGGGGTCTAAGTTTGGTCATTAAGAAAGGATTTCAGGAGAGGGAACACTTTCAGCTAAGCCTGGAAGGACAGGGCAGGTGTTAGTGAGGAACAGAGTGTGGAGGGAACATCTAGAATGTAATTGGTATCCTCCTAGGGGGACATGTGGACTGGACAGGCAGAGGCAGGGAGGTGAGTTCTAATTGGTGATGAGGAGATCAGGGTAGAGAGAAAAAGTCCTCAGGCCAGGAGATGTCTAGGAAGCCAGGTCCTGTTTTCCAGGCTCAAAAAAGAGCAAAAAAGAACTGTTATCTCCCATCCACCCTGACTCCAGCTGAACTAAGATGTGAGGCCCCTGGCTCAGGCACTCGATGATGGGGTTTTCTGAACTGTGGGTTCATGTGGCCAATCTGTGTTTTAACAGTGCTATGGTTTGAGTTTGTCTGTTCCTTTAGGGGCTTCTAATTGTAGATGCCAGAAATTTGGGTGTGTTGAAACCTTCCTCTTTTCCTTGTTACTATTATGCAAGCTAAGGTCTGATTCTAGCACCTCCATCTTTGATTTTTTTCCCTATCTCTCCAAATACCCTGACTCTGTTGACCCTTCTCAAGGGCTTGCAGGAGACAGAAGCAGGAAAGGGGATGAATTTGCCAGCTGGGGTCTTTGTCTGGTATTTGGGGGTTCCTGTTTGTGGGCCAGGGAAAGTAACATTGACCTCTCTCCAGGGGCTTTGCCCCCAACTCCTCCCTCAGAGGCTGCCTCCTGCCAGATTCCCTCAGGGATTTCTCTTAGGGTTAGAAATGATTGTGACTGTTGGTGAGGTCTTCTCTCTCTCGGTGATCTCTTTGTCCACGGCAGCCTGGATGTTCTTGGCTACCTGGAGGCCAGACTTGATGGCTGTGTCTATCCAGCCATGGGGCAGGCAGGTGTGCTCGCCAGCAAAGTGGATGCGGCCTTCTGGCTGGAAAAGTTGCTGCGAATAGTCCACAAACTGATAGGGTGTGAACTCAGCGAAGGCGCCCATGGAAAGGGGGTCCAGAGACCAGCGCTTGACCACAGAAGAGGGGCACATGCGCCGCAGCTCCTCCTCAGGAATCTGGTGCACCACCGCCAGGTCCCTCAGGACAATATCCACCACCTGGTCCTGCTTCATGGATATGAAGAAGAGGGAATCTTCGTCCAAGGTGTAGGAGGCCAGCAGGACACCCTTGCCACTGGGGAGGCGGTGGCTGGGGTAGTAGATGTAGCGGGAGGGCAGGTCGGTGATGGAGACCCCGCCCTGGATGCCGTCCCGCTCCCAGAAGGACTCGTTGCATGCCAGAACCACCTTGGTGGCGCTGGTATAATGCACTGAGCTGAGTGCGTCCGTCTTGTCCTGGGAGAGCAGGGGCTCAAAGGTGATGAGACGCGTCGCCTTGGCTGAGGCAGAGATGATGACAAAGTCTGCGGTGAGGGTGTGCAGGGTAGAGTTGGATTCGCCCGTCCGGTAGGAAATCCGGACCTCAGGCCCATCTCTCACTACCTTCTCCACCTTGGAGCCCAGATGGATGGTGCCAGGCTTCAGGCTGGCGTTGAGGGCTTTGGGAAGCTGGTCAAAGCCATCGGTGATCTCGGAAAAGCTGTAGTGGTGAAGAGAGGGAAGCGGGGGGGTGGGGGGGGCGGAGGAGGGGGAGTGTGGGAGGCACAGAGTCAGTCTGCTGAGTTGCCAGCAGAGATCCCAGTCCCAAAAGGGAGGAAGCGGGCCTCCTGCAGTATGTGGTGGATACTTCATGTGTGTTCAGTCCTGTCTGACTCTTTTGCAACCCTATGGACTGTAGCCTACCAGGTTCCTCTGTCCATGGAATTCTCCAGGCAAGAATACTGGAGTGGGGTGCCATTTCCTTCTCCAGGGGATCTTCTGCACCCAGGGATGGAACCTGTGTTTCTTGGGTCTCCTGCATTGCAGGCAGATTCTTTACCATTGAGCAACCTGGGAAGTCCGTGTACTTCACACATCTCACCTTAACTAGTCTCTGTGAGGACGGGTTCATTGCTTACTTTTATAGTTTGGAAAATGAACACCCAGAAAAAAGGGACTTTCTCACAATGACATGTGCAATCTAGCAGGAAAGCCCATGGCTTCAGCCACCATGCAATTCTGCATCCCAGGAGGCATCCTGCAGACCTACGTGTTCCAGCCCTTGCCCGGCTTGTGTGAATCTGAGTTCATGACTTCTCTGAGCCTCAGCCTCCTTAGTGCCCTACTTTCCAAGTGAATATAGCATTAAATGTGATCATCCTTGAAAAATGTGTAGCATGGCACCTGGCACACAGGAACTACTCAGTAATCAAAGTTCCCTTTCTCTGTTCTGCGTGTTTGAGAAAGGGGCAGACTCAAGGTCTGGTCCAGATCAGCCTTACTCATTACTTGTGAAGATCATGTCAATCTGAAGGGACTCCAGAAGGGACTTGTAGTATCCAGCATTCTCATTCATCACATCCTGGATCATCTGTACTGCTCCTCGGTTCAGTATCCCTTCCTTCAGCAGGTAAGCTTGCTGGATGGGAGCATCAGATAGAGGGCACGGAGGAAGGGGCCTCAGTAGGGGCCTGGGGCTGGCAAGGCTGAAGCAGGGGTGAGGGGACTCCAGGGAGGTGAAGCCTTAGGCATTGGAAGAAGGTCCTGGTAGGAAGGGGACAATCCCAGGGGTCTAGGTTGAGCACAGACCCCCTTTCATCGCTATCTTGGGACTTTGCCTCACTCACCTTGGTGGAGTAAGATTCGTTAAAGGACATCAGGTGGCTGCAGTTTAATTCTTTCAGGCTTTTGAGCTGTAGAGAAGAGCAAGGGGTAGCAACGTGAAAGTCATAAAGCCAGAGGCGGGACTTCTGGGTTCTCTGGATGATCCTTTGAAGAGGGTGGGGACTGAGAGGAAGTAGATGGAAGGAAAAGGGGGAGGGAGTTTCTACCTCCTAAATTTTCTCTTTTCCCCCAGATCTCCCCTTCATTTAATTTAAAGGTGAAGACATTTGCTTCAATCCAGGAAGACTGATTCATTACCAAGGATTGGATTACCTGGTGATTCCCCTTCCTTCTACTGCTTAATCAAGGAATGGATGATTGGTCCACATGGGAAAGAAGAGATGGAGCTGGGCACTAGGGCTCGGGTGGCGACATTCTTAGGGGGTGTTAGAAGGAAGATAGACTAATCATAAGAGTATCAGGTAGGAGTAAGGTGGCCTGATGGATGGTCACCTAATTTGCTAGCTGACTTTTGGCCAGACCTGTTTTTTCCTGACCCTGGGGTGGCGGCAGGGGGAGGTGGGGAGAGGGAGGAGGCAGGAGTCACCTTGCCAATGGACTGGTAGAAGAGATTTATAGCATTCTTGCCCTTTTCTCTCAGTTTCATGGAATGGCTTAGAAGCTCTGGGTTGGCCTTAATCTCCCTGGCGCGGTAGCGTTTTCTGTTGATGAGGTACCAGGTGTTGCCATCGTACTGGAGGAACTTGTTTAGCTTCAGGTCCAGCTTCCTGACATAGGTGTGGACCAACCTGGAATAGACACAGGCACAGCATGGCCCTCATCCATGTGACACCTGATTCCTGTTTACCTCACAGTGGAAACTATTTCCAGGAGAACCAGTTTCTTCGCGTGCCCGAGGAGCCCAGCCTGACTGCCTCCTCATCTCTAACCCCTTCTCCTACTGTTGCTTTAGTTCTTTTTCTCCTGTTTTTGCAGAGGGAGACAGGGAGTAGGTAGTTCCCCATGACTGAAAGAAGGCCCTTAAGGAAATCCCAGCATATAGAGCTCAACTACAGAGCCCAAGACATTTTGTTTCAGACAGAATTTAAAATTCCATTTCTAAGTAAGCTTGAAAAGTGAAAGTGTTAGTCACTCAGTTGTGTCCGACTCTTTGCAACACCTTGGACTGTAGCCCACCAGGCTCCTCTGCCCATGAGATTCTCCAGGCAAGAATACTGGAGTGGGTATTCTTGGGGGTCTTCCTGATCCAGGTTCTCCTGCATTGCAGGCATATTCTTTACCATCTGAGCCAACAGAGAAGCCCTAAGTAAGTTTGAGGCCATATCTAAAGACTCCTACTTTGGGCTGCTACTGTTAATTTTTGGTTTTGTTTAGGATAGTGTTTGTAGGGAAATCACAGGTTGAGTTTCCACTTAAGGCAAAAGATCAGGAGAAGCATCTTTTTTTCTTACAAGCCCCAGAACTGGAGGCCAGGTTCTCTTCCAGATTCTGATTTAGAAATTGAGCATATGCTTTGGTGCTAGGTACTCCCTTGATTTTGAGGAGCTTTATTGCTTCCTCCTAGGAGAACCTTAGGTCAGTCACTTAATATCTCTGAGCCCAGTTTCTTGATCTGGGAAAATAGGAAAAATAAGAGTATTACATTATAGGGTTGTGAGAGTCAAATGAATAATGCCCATATAGTACTTAGCACAGGGCCAGGCACATAGTAAGTGTTCACAAATGACAGCTACTATTATTATTATTTATTTTATAGCTTAAAGTAGTATCTGGCCTCCCTGGTGGCTCAGACTATAAAGAATCTGCCTGCAATGCAAGAGACCCGGGTTGGATCCCTGGATTGGGAAGATTCCCTGGAGAAGGGAATGGCTATCCCCTCCAGTATTCTTGCCTGGAGAATCCCGTGGACAGAGGAATCTGGCAGGTTACAGCCCATAGCGTCACAAAAGAGTCAGACAACAACAAATGGTCATTATTAGTTTGGGATCTTCCACTTTCTGTATTACCCTGAGCCCTGAGCCTCGATCATCTCCGTCAGCTGGGGGACCAGACTTGCAGGATTGAATCGCATGAGCAGTGAATCCGAAAGGGCTCTGACACAATGGCAGCAGCCCACCCCCTGCTCCTCTTAATTCTTCCTCCTTGCCTTTTATGCCATCCCTCTCCTGAGACTTACCTGTGGGACTCTGGGATCCGCATGGGCCCCAGTTCAAAGTACCAGCCCTCCTTCTCGTTCCGGAACGTCATCACTCGACCCCCGACGTGGTCACTGGCTTCCAGGATGGTTACCTGGTGTCCAGGGAGGCTGCCGTCACTCCCAGAGTCATGCAGTCCCTTTTCCCACCTGCCCTGGCCACAGGCTTTATTCTGGAATTCCTACCGGTAGGTCCCTGAATGTGCAAGGTAACCAAACTGGGCAGAATGGGGTTTCCTTCCAGAGGGACCTGAGTAACGTCAATGATGCAGAAGGGCTCCAGGGTTGCAGGGGTCAGAACACCTCTTGGCCCTTTCTGGCTAGCATAGTCCTTCTCTACTTTTATTTCCAAAAGAACACAAGTTGCAATGAAGTCTCAGGGGATGCAGTTTTTTGAGGAACGATAACTAAGGGCTAAGCCTGGCGTGCTGTGATTCATGGGGTCGCGGAGAGTTGGACACGACTGAACGACTGAACTGAACTGAACTGAAGAGACCCAGTGGGTTATGCTCAGTTGTCCAAGGGTTAGCTGTAACCCACTCCTTTTCTTTTTTCACCCAACGAAGCAGACTGGAGGTGAATGCTTGAGGTCCCTCCCACACCAGCTTACCTGATGGCCCGCATCTTGCAGGGCCTTGGCTGCCGTCAGCCCTGACATGCCAGCTCCCACCACCACTATGCGCTTGGGCACTGGGGAGGTGTGGAGGCCCTCCTGGGCTGTGACAAGGATAGACTCGTATTCAGGGTCCTGGAAACACTTAGCCAAGTCCTCAAAGAAGCCAAGGCAGCTGGGAGTGGCCAACAAAAGCCCCAAGATCAGGATTCCTGGGGCAGAGAAAGGAATGGGAGCTGGGGCTCTGTACCCTGCTCTACCTGGGATGAGCTTGTCTGTGTGGATGAGTGGGAGTGGTAAGGTCAGGAGTGTCTGTCCAACGTGTGGGTGTAAACATGTGTTTGTGATTGTGTCTGTGTTGTGTGGGATACGAATGATGTGTGAACTATACTAGCTTTAGTTGTGTGATTGTGAATGTTCACGTGTGTGGGTGTGATTGGAAAATCCTGGTTGTGTGCAACTTCCTATTGGAGGGTAAATGTGCCTGCTTCTGATGGTTAGTGTCTGTGTATGAGGTTGTCTATGATAAAATTGTTGTGGTTGTGAGTCTGTGATCATTGCCTGTGTAACTGTGCATTGTTTGTGATTTTATGTGAAATGAGTATGTTGTGGGACAGTGTAGGTACCTGAGTAAATGTGTGGATGAATCTGTACAGAAAAGTGAGAGGTGTTGTAGAAATAGTGCATGTTGGCCTGTGTTTGGAGGAGGGAGAATGATATGTATGTGTTTGCTTGAGTTTGAGAGAGGATTTGGTTGCTTGTGTTCTTGTGTTTGATTCTGTGTGTGTGTGTTTGAGCATGAAGTGGGACTGGGGAGCCTGAGGGTGTCTGTATTCTTTGGAAATATGTCCTTTTGTGAGAGGGGCTGTGTGTGTGTGTGTGTGTGTGTGTAGCACAGTTCTCTTTGGGGAAGGGGAGTAGGGGAATTGTGACCACTTTCTCAATGACTACTCATGCCCCATAGAAACTTGCTAGTCCTGTTGTTCTTCTCCAGCCTCACAGTATTTTTTTCCAAAACATTCCATGTTTTCTAATGTGCAGTCAAGATTGAAAACTATAGTTAATACATAACATAAGTCCAGAGTGACTTGGTTTTCTCCTATACAAATAACTATTCTGATGCACAGAGATATTCACCTAAGAGTCTGAAACCCTGAAAGAGAGTCTGTGTGGTTTCCTTGGTGTCACTTGCTCTAAAGGGAACAGCCAGGAGCTGTGACACACTAAGTGCCCCTGCGCTAGCTCTAGGTTTTTGGCAGGTGAGAATCCCCTTAGTCCAGTCTTTGTACTGGCAGCACAGCTGAAGCTCTCAGAAGAAAAGGGGTCTTCAAGGGCCACCCACTGAGGAGGAGCAGGGACCCCACAGGTTCCCATTGCAGGCCACTCCCAATGCCAGAAGAGTCTTCTGAAGGGGAGACTTCTCAGGAAAGAGGAGAGGAGTGACCATGGCCTATGGGACAGAGAGTCAAGCCTCCCAGCAGCCCCCGCCAGGCCTACCTCAACCTCTGGAATCCATTCTCCACCCAGGACAGGTTTTCCCATCTCCCTGAGTGATTGCCGTTCTGTCTCAGTCCCCATGACCTTCCCCTTGAGTGGGCCCGACCCTCAGATGCATTCTCCAGATCTGTATCCATCCTCTCAATTCACTTTCAACAGCTGGACCTATCCACAGCCCCTGACCTAGCTCCCGTCCCATCTCAGCACCCACCCCTCTTTCCCTAGCCTGGCCCTATGCCCAGACTCCCCTTTGGACCCATTTCACCACCCACCCCAGGCCACCCCACTCTACAATCCAGCTCTTTTGCCCTGTTTCAGCGTCCAATGCCTCCTTCCTCAGGTGCCTCTCTCTCAGATTCAGAGGAGAGACCCTCCTTACCTCTCATCTTGACCATGGCCCTGTAGCTCAGGCTGAGTCTGGTACAACTCTTCCTCTCTTTAAGAGGAGCCCAGCTCCACCCAGCAGTCACTAGCTTCATCCCAGTAGGCTACCCTAGGGGCCAATTGGCTGGGCCAAGCAGAAAAGCCCTGCCCTCCAGGCCTGGCTGTCTGGTACAGATGACTGTGGTGACTCAGTCCCACCCCCACCCCCTACCTCGTCTTCTGCATCCCTATCTTCCTTCTGGCCCATCTCCCTTCCTAGGGAAAGCCCCTCCTCCCAGCTCAGATCACAGTGATGGGAAGGGGTTGTGGGAGCCAGGTGGACCATCCCAAACCTGCTGGGACCATCTCCCAGGAAGGGGTAAGGATTGGGAATGAACCTCTGGACTGGTTTGGAAATCAGAGTCTGGGCTCCCAGCACAGGCCAGATCTCCTGACTGCTCTCACCAGAGAATGTCCCTGCCCCGCTGCCGTCTCACTGCGGAGCCTTCTGCTCCAAGGTGAGGATTGTAGCCACGAGTTCCTGTGGGAGGGCTGGGCTCTCCCCATCCCTCTCGGGTGTTCCCTCAGCAGGCAGGGTAGAGTCTCCAGTCTGGCCCATTTGCGGTGGGGAGTGGGCGTTTTTCTCCATTCCTCTGGGTCCCCCAGGGCTTCCTTAGGCACAGGCGGGCTTCCCTGGCGCTGGAACTTCTTCTTCCGGGGAATCAGGCCAGCTGGCTGTGGTGCAAGTGCTAGTCTTTGTTCTGTGTACAGTGCAGGGAGAAGGCGGCAGGAAGCCACGGAACAGCAGCCTGGGGCTAGGAGGGGGCTGGGGTGTGAGCAAATGCTCAGTAGCTGGGACACAGGTCAGATCCCGGGCACTCGGGTGGCACTGGAGCAAGGGCACCAGCAATGGAATCAAACAGACTGAGTTCAAATTCTGCTTAGTCATGTTGTAGCTGCGTGTCTTAGGACACATAGTATGCTTCTCTGAGCCTGGGTTTCCTTACCTGTAAAACTGGGTAATAATACTTTCTTTCCTTACAGGGTATTTCAAGGATTAAATGAGATGATGTGTGAAGAGCCTGGCATAGGTAGGTACCTAAGCTGGTTTCCTTCTTTCCGTTTGGAGATAGGGTTTGTCACACAACTGCAGTATCTCTCAAAAGAGGTAGTTCCTTCATCACAGAGTTGCTAGCAGCGGCAGATAGAATGATGTTTAAAGAGAAACTGTGTGAATTGCTGGGCAGGTTGAGGACTCTTGCTTTCTTGATCTCATTCTATTGTCGATTCTTTTAAAATTTTAATAGCTTTATTGAGATATAGTTTATATATCATAAAATTCACCCATTTGAAGTGAACAACTCAGTGGTTTTTAGTGTATTCACAGAGTTGTGCTACTATTACCACAACTAACTTAAAACATTTTCATTATTCTTCAGGAAACTCAAATTGGGGCTCTGTAACAACCCAGAGGGATGGGAAAGGGTGGGAGATAGGAGGGAGGTTCAAGAGGGAGGGGACATGTGTACAACTATGGCTAATTCATGTTGATGTATGACAGAAATCCAACCAATACTGTAAAGCAATTATCCTTCAATTAAAAATAAATAAATGAACAAACAAAAAAAGAAATCCCATACACTTTAGCCATCACCCCCCATTCTCTGCATCCCCCCTAGGTATCCACTATTTTGCTTCTTGCCTCTATGGGTTTGCCTGTTTTGGACATATCATATAAATGTAATCACACAATATGTGGTCTTTTGTGGCTGGCTCCATTCATTTAATATAACATCTTTAAGATTCATCCATGTTGCAGCATGTATCAGTACTTCATTTCTTTCCATGGCTGAATAATAGCCATTTCTGGCTGACTCTTATTCCTCTTATGACTGAATAATATTCCATTTATACCACATTTTGTTTATCCATTTATCTTTTGGGTTTGGCCATCTGGTGTAGTGGGAATTCCTAATAACGTACTTTCTCAGCCTTGAGAAAGTGTTTGGAAAAACAGAATATATTAAGAAACTATGTTAATAATTATCTTTCATGTTTTTCTTAGAATAATAACCTTGTTACAAACCCCAAGGCCAGACCCAGAAGGGAGTATGACTGGGATCATAAAAGCATGGACTTTGGAACACCAGGTCAGTGCCAGGCATGAACGCTGCCTACACGCTTGCTGATTGTTCTGAGACTTGCCCAAAAACGAAACGGCCTGGGATAAAAATAAGGCAATCTGGATTATGTCAGTGTAATCCATGACATTTAGGAGTATTTGATTGAAATAGAATATGTCTTGAGAAAGATAAGGCCAAAAAAATTCTTGTAGTCTGCACTTAGGAATAAAATCTGGACTCAGAGTGGACTCTGCACCTCAGTCCAATAGAGGCTGCAGGTCTCCTGACCCATTGCACCGGATTTTGTGTTCTGTCTTCATTCTTGTTGCTTGCTCCCAGACCATTAGGGCAACAATCTGGTTTCCCACTTTCTAGCTGTTATACACAGTGTGTCTATAAACATTCTTTTTATGTGGATATAGATTTTCATTTTTCTTAGGCATACACTTTGGAGTGGAATTGCTGGGTTATATGTTAGTTCTGTGTTTCACCTTTTGAGGAACTGCCAGATCAGTTTCCAAAATGGCTGTACCATTTTACTTTCCCACCAGCGACAAGTAATAGTACCAATTTCTTCTCATTCTCCATGACACTTGTTATTATCTGTGCTTTTGATTATAGCCATCCTAGTGGGGGTAAAGTAATATTTCAATTGTTTTCTCATTTGCACTTCCCTGATGATAGGTGACTTAAAACTCAACATCCAGAAAACAAAGATCATGGTATCTGGTCCCATCACTTCATGGCAAATAGATGGGGAAATGATGGAAACAATGCCAGACTTTATTTTCTTGGACTCCAAAATCACTGCAGATGGTGACTGCAGCCATGAAATTAAAGATGCTTGCTCCCTGGAAGAAAAGCTATGACCAACCCAGACAGCATGTTAAAAAGTAGAGACATTACTTTGCCACCAAAGGTCCAGCTAGTCAAAGCTGTGGTTTTTCCAGTAGTCATGTATAGATGTGAGAATTGGACCATAAAGAAAGCTGAGCACCGAAGAATTGATGCTTTTGAACTGTGGTATTGGAGAAGACTCTTGAAAGTCCCTTGGACTGCAAGGAGATCCAATCAGTCAGTCATAAAGGAAATCAGTCCTGAATATTCATTGGAAGGACTGATGCTGAAGCTGAAGCTCCAATTCTTGGGCCACCTGATGTGAAGAACTGACTCATTTGAAAAGACCCTGATGCTGGGAAAGATTAAAAGGAGGAGGAAAAGGGGACGACAAAGAATGAGATGGTTGGATGGCATCACAGACTTGATGGACATGAATTTGTAAAAGCTCTGGGAGTTGGTGATAGACAGGGAGGCCTGGCATGCTGCAGTCCATGGTGTTACAAAGAGTCCGACATGACTGAGGGACTGAACTGAACTGAATTGATGTTCAGTGACTTGAGCATCTTTTCATGTGCTTAATGGACATCTGTATATCTTCTTTGGAGAAATGTTTATTCAGATCCTTTGCTCATTTTTTCATTTGGTTAGTTGTCTCTTTATTATTGAATTGTAAGGGTTCTTTATGGTAGCTCAGCTGGTAAAGACTCTGCCTGCAATGCAGGGAAGATCCACTGGAGAAAGGATAGGCTATCCACTCCAGTATTCTTGGGCTTCCCTGGTGGCTAAGACAGTAAAGGGTCCACCTGCTGTGCGGGAGACCTGGCTTTGATCCCTGGGTTGGGAAGATCCCCTGGAGGAGGCCACAGCAACCCACTCCAGTATTCTGGTCTGGAGAATCCCCAAGGACAGAGGAGCCTCTTGGGCTACAATCCATGGTGTCACAAAGAGTCCTAGGGGTCACAAAGAGTCGGACATGACTGAGCGACTAAGCACAAGGGCTCTTTATATTGTAGATAAAATCCTTTTCACATACATGATTTGCAAATATTTCTGGCAGCCCCATTCCATGGGTTGCCTTTTTACTTTCTTGATGGTGTCCTTTGAAGCACAAATGTTTTTCATTTTGAAGAATCCTTATTTTTCCTTTTGTTGCTTGTGCATTTGGGGTCCTAAGAAACTATTGCCTAATCCAAGATCACGAAGACTTACCCTTTGCTGTCTTCTACAAGTTTTATATTTTCAGCTGGTATATTGAGGTCTTTACTCCATTTTGAAGTGATATTTGTAAATGATGTGAGGCAGAGTTCCAACTTCATTCTTTTGAAGGCGACTATTCATTGTCTCAGCACATTTTATTAAAAGGACTATTCTTCCCTCCCTGGCCCTGAAGGGCAGGCAGGCTGCTCTGAGCAGGCGGAGTGGTGGTGGTGGGTTGGGGCTGGGCCAGCCGGCCGGCAGACAAAGATGCCGAACTTCTGCGCTGCTCACAACTGCACGCGGAAGAGCATGCAGTCGGACCTGGCCTTCTTCAGGTTCCCGCGGGATCCGGCCAGATGCCAGAAGTAGGTGGTGAACTGTAGGTGAGCAGACTTAGAAGATAAAATACCTAATCAACTAAATAAACATTATCGACCGTGTGCCAAACACTTGGAAACTTCTGTGATCTGCAGAACTAGTCCTTGTGGGACCGTTCTCCGAGATAATTCAATACCAATAGTTTTCGAGCTTGACAGCCATTTGAATAATCCACATAGTAGACATAGAAAGCGAATAAAAAGAATTGAGTGAAGATGAAATTGAGACACTGAAACAGAAAAAAAGTGATAGTGTTAATGACTCAACTTCTGAATGCCTTTTTAAAAGGCCTTGACCTGTTGATGAAACTTCTGAACAGGAACCGAAACATCAGGAAATAAACAACAGCAATGCTCAAAATTCCAGTGCAGAAGGAGGGGGTGAAGAGCAGGATGAAGACATTTTACCTTTAACTCTTGAAGAGAAGGAAAACAAAGCATACTTAAAATCTTTATCTAAAATTTTGATTCTTATGGGAAAACAAAACATCCCTCCAGACGGCCATGAAGCTGACGAAATCCAAGAAAGTCTTTTTACTCCTGATAACTTTCAAGTGCTGCTAGAGTGCCGGATCAGTTCTGGTGAAAAGGTTCTGAGAAAGCGCTTTGAGACAATAGCAGTTAACACATTGTTCTGTTCCAAAACAGCAGATATAGATGCTAGAGATCTGTGAGAGCTGCATTTGGGAAGAAACCCTCAGGGAAGTGAGAGATTCTCACTTCTTTTCCATCATCACTGATGATGTGGTGGACATCTCAGGGGAAGAGCACCTGCCTGTGTTGGTGAGGTTTGTTGATGAAGCTTACAATCTGAGAGAGGAATTTGTAGGCTTTCTGCCTTATGAAGCTGATACAGAAATTTTGGCAGTGAAATTTCACACTATAATACCTGAGAAATGCTTACATTGTGTCTAGTGGACTTTCATCCAAAATGAAAGTTGTTGCTTCTAGACTTTTACAGAAATATCCCCAAGCTACACACTCTGCTCTTCTTGTGCCTTAAATATGTGGTTGGCAAAATCAGTGCCTGTTGGGGGGTATCTGTCTCACTAGGAAAGCTGATCGCCAAAGAACTGATGCTTTTGAAATGTGGTGTTGGAGAAGACTCTTGAGAGTCCCTTGGACTGCAAGGAGATCCAACCAGTCCATCCTAAAGGAGATCAGTGCTGGGTGTTCATTGGAAGGACTGATGCTAAAGCTGAAACTCCAATACTTTGGCCACCTCATGCGAAGAGTTGACTCACTGGAAAAGAGTCTGATGCTGGGAGGGATTGGGGGTGGGAGGAGACGGGGACGACAGAGAATGAGATGGCTGGATGGCATCACCGACTCGAGGGACGTGAGTTTGGGTGAGCTCTGGGAGTTGGTGATGGACAGGGAGGCCTGGCGTGCTGTAGTTCATGGGGTCGCAGAGAGTCGGACACGACTGAGCAGCTGAACTGAACTGAACTGAGGAACAACTGAGGAAGTTTGTTCTTTTTTCCATTGATCACCACAACGGCTTTTAGAGCTTGAAAGTGTAATTTTTGTCCTCTTTCAGAACAATGAAGAAAGGGGCAAAGAACTGAAGGAAATTTGCCATTCTCAGTGGACAGGTAGGCATGATGCTTTTGAAATCTTATTGGACCTCCTACAAACACGTGTTTTATGTTTAGATGGTATAAATACTGATACAAATGTTAGATGGAATAACTGTATAGCTGGCTGAGCATTTGTGCTCTGTAGTGTGGTAACAGATTTTGATTTCATCGTTACCATTGTTGTTCTTTAAAATGTTTTATCTTTTACAAGAGCGTTTGGGGAAAATCTTCAGGGGCATACCTCTAATGTCTTTTTTGCAGCCAGTAGCTTGACTGCAATGTTACATTCACTAAATGAAGTGATGGGAAATATTGAATTTTATCATGAATTTTGGCTTAAGGAAGCCACAGATTTGACAACCAAACTGTTTTCGGATGAAACTCCCAGGGAAGTTTCGCAGAGCTCAACACAGTAACCTGGAATCTCAGCTAACCTCTGAGAGTTACTATAAGGAAACTCTAGTGTTCCAACTGTGGAACACATTATTCAGGAACTGAAAGATATATTCTCAGAACAGCACCACAAAGCTCTTAAATGCTTATCCCTGGTACCCTTTGTCATGGGACAGCTCAAATTCAATACATCAGAAGAGCATGCTGACATGTACCGAAGTGACTTACCTAATCCTGACACACTCTCTGCTGAACTGCATTGTTGGAGAATCAAATGGAAACACAGAAGGAAAGATATAGAACGTCCACCCACTATTTATGAAGCCCTTCATCTACCAGACATAAAGTTTTTTCCTAATGTTTATTCATTGCTGCAGGTCCTATGTATTCTTCCTGTGATGAAGTTGAGAATGAACGCTATGAAATTGGGCAAAAACGTTTCAAAGCATACTTGAGGAACACTTTGACATATCAAAGGTCAAGTAACTTGGCTTTGCTTAACATAAATTTTGATATAAAACACGATTCGGATTTAATGTTCGATATGTATATCAAACTCTATACAAGTAAGTCAGAGCTTCCAACAGATAATTCAGAAAGCATTGAAAATACCTAAGAGACTTTTAACCTAGACTTTCTCTTATATTTGATATTTGAAAAAAACCTGTGATACAGAAATTTAAAAATATCTTACAGAAAAATTGGAAACTGGTCAGCCATTTGTAAAGGAATGAAACTAGAACACTTCCTAACACCATACACAAAAATAAACTCAAAATGGATTAAAGATCTAAATGTAAGACCAGAAACTATAATACTCCTAGAGGAAAACATAGGCAAAACACTCTCCGACGTAAATCACAGCATGATCCTCCATGACCCACCTCCCAGAATATTGGAAATAAAAGCAAAAATAAACAATGGGACCTAATTAAAATTAAAAGCTTCTGCACAGCAAAGGAAACTATAAGCAAGGTGAAAAGACAGCCTCCAGAATGGGAGAAAATAATAGCAAATGAAACAACTGACAAAGAATTAATCTCCAAAATATACAAGCAGCTCCTGCAATCAATTCCAGAAAAGTAAACGACCCAATCCGAAAATGGGCCAAAGAACTAAACAGATATTTCTCCAAAGAAGACATACAGATGGCTAACAAACACATGAAAAAATGCTCAACATCCCTCATAATCAGAGAGATGCAAATCAAAACCACAATGAGATACCATTTCACACCAGTCAGATGGCTGCTAGTCAAACGTCTACATGCAATAAATGCTGGAGAGGGTGTGGAGAGAAGGGAACCCTCTTACACTGTTGGTGGGAATGCAAACTAGTACAGCCACTATGGAGAACAGTGTGGAGATTCCCTAAAAAACTGGAAATAGAACTGCTATATGATCCAGCAATTGCACTCCTGGACATACACACCAAGGAAACCAGAATTGAAAGAGACACATGTACTCCAATGTTCATTGCTGCACTGTTTATAATAGCGAGGACATGGAAGCAATCTAAATGTCCATCAACAGATGAATGGGTAAGAAAGCTTTGGTACATATACACAATGGAGTATTACTCAGCCATTAAAAATAATACATTTGAATCAGTTCTGATGAGGTGGATGAAACTGGAGCCTATTATACAGAGTGAAATCAGCCATAAAGAAAAACAGCAATACAGTATACTAACGCATATATATGGAATTTAGAAAGATGGTAATGATAACCCTGTATACAAGACAGCAAAAGAGACACAGGTGTATAGAACAGTCTTTTGGACTCTGTGGGAGAGGGTGAGGGTGGGATGATTTGGGAGAATGGCATTGAAGCCTGTATATTATCATATGTGAAATGAATCACCAGTCCAGGTGCACGGGGATGACCCAGAGCGGGAGGATCAGGGGAGGAGGGAGGTGGGAGGGGGGTTCAAGAAGGGGAACATGTGTACACCCAGGGTGGATTCATGTCAATGTATGGCAAAACCAACCAATATAATATTATAAAGTAATTAGCCTCCAATTAAAAAAAATAAAAATGTCTTACAGAAAAATTGTAAGGGTAGGCCACATAATTACTGAATATCTTAACCTGTAAGCCTCCCATTGAGTTCATTAGTCATTGATAATTTGCCTGTTTAAATTGCCTGTTTGAATGCACATGCTTTGGAGACCTAACTGTTCTTCCAGAATATAGCCTTGAAAGTACCACGTTACATTTATATGTGATCTCTGCTAATGGCACTTTGGAATTGTTTTAGTTAAGTTATTTTAGACATTATGTTTATCTCTGTGGACCCAATTGTCAGGTATTAAGTTATCAGATCTTTGAAAAAATAAAATTAGAGGAGGTATGGGAGGAAGGAACACATTTTGTAAAATGTTACAATGAAGCTCATGATTGACTTTTTAATAGTAGAAGTTTTAAGTATGCTATTAAAAATCTGGAAAGGACAGTTAAGAAAATTATCAGTTTATAAGAGAAACGTGTGAGCTTGTCAAACAAGAATTTCAGTGTAGATTTTGTCTTTATCAAATGAAGTTAAAGCAACAAGTTAAAGTTTGAATGAAGAGCCTGCCATTGTTCTTCCACACCTGGTTATTGCTGTTTACATTCCTTTATTGAGCCTACGTCTGCATAAGCTTTTTGGCAGGTATATGTTGAACACTTCCATTTCATAGTCATAAAGGATCAGAGGCCATGGATACCGGCAACTGATTTGTCTATTTTCTTCTGTCTTTTTCATGACTGTATCTACTGCCTCATCTCAATTTATAAGCAAAGCCTAGAAAACCTACAAAAATAAGTGTTTTGTAGTTTATCTAAGAATAATACAGAAAATATTGCTGTTACTTTTGGTGAAGAAAATAAATTTTGTATAGTTTATTTCAACCTAAATAAAATGTGAATTTTGTTTTTTTTAAAAAGGACAATCTTTCCTCATTAAATTATCTTGGAAAATTTATCCTTGTCAAAAATCAATTGGCCATAAATGTGAACATCTATTTTTGGACTATCAATACTATTCTACTGAATTATAGGCAAATCCTTACGACACTAACACACTGTCTTAATTATTGGTTACTATAGTTTTATAGTATAGTTTTGTATGAACAAAGCTAGTGGAGATGATGGAATTCCAGTTGAGCTATTCCAAATCCTGAAAGATGATGCTGTGAAAGTGCTGCACTCAATATGCCAGCAAATTTGGAAAACTCAGCAGTGGCCACAGGACTGGGAAAAGTCAGTCTTCATTCCAATCCCAAAGAAAGGCAATGTCAAAGAATGCTCAAACTACCACACAATTGCACTCATCTCACACGCTAGTAAAGTCATGCTCAAAATTCTCCAAGCCAGGCTTCAGCAATTCATGAACCGTGAACTTCCAGATGTTCAAGTTGGTGTTAGAAATGGCAGAGGCACCAGAGATCAAATTGCCAACATCCGCTGGATCATGGAGAAAGCAAGAGAGTTCCAGAAAAACATCTATTTCTGCTTCATTGACTATGCCAAAGCCTTTGACTGTGTGGATCACAATAAACTGTGGAAAATTCTGAAAGAGATGGGAATCCCAGACCACCTGACCTGCCTCTTGAGAAACCTGTATGCAGGTCAGGAAGCACCAGTTAGAACTGGACATGGAACAACAGACTGGTTCCAAGTAGGAAAAGGATTATGTCAAGGCTGTATATTGTCAGCCTGCTTATTTAACTTATATGCAGAGTACATCATGAGGAACGCTGGGCTGGAAGAAGCACAAGCTGGAATCAAGATTGCCAGGAGAAATATCAATAACTTCAGATATGCAGATGACACCACCCTTATGGCAGAAAGTGAAGAGGAACTAAAAAGCCTCTTGATGAAAGTGAAAAAGTAGAGTGAAAAAGTTGGCTTAAAGCTCAACATTTAGAAAACTAAGATCGTGGCATCTGGTCCCATCACTTCATGGGAAATAGATTGGGAAACAGTGGAAACAGTGTCAGACTTTATTTTTTTGGGCTCCAAAATCACTGCAGATGGTGATTGCAGCCATGAAATTAAAAGACGCTTACTCCTTGGAAGGAAAGTTATGACCAACCTAGATAGCATATTAAAAAGCAGAGACATTACTTTGCCAACAAAGGTCCATCTAGTCAAGGCCATGGTTTTTCCAGTGGTCGTGTATGGATGTGAGAGTTGGACTGTGAAGAAAGCTGAGCGCCGAAGAATTGATGCTTTTGAATTGTGGTGTTGGAGAAGACTCTTGAGAGTCCCTTGGACTGCAAGGAGATCCAACCAGTCCACTCCAAAGGAGATCAATCCTGGGTGTTCATTGGAAGGACTGATGCTAAAGCTGAAACTCCAATACTTTGGCCACCTCATGCGACGAGTTGACTCACTGGAAAAGACTCTGATGCTGGGAAGGATTGGGGGCGGGAGGAGAAGGATGGCATCACCGACTCGATGGATATGAGTTAGCGTGAACTCCGGGAGTTGGTGATGGACAGGGAGGCCTGGTGTGCTGTGGTTCATGGGGTTGCAAAGAGTCAGACATGACTGAGCGACTGAACTGAACTGATCTGAACTGATAGTTTTTTAGTAACTTTTAAAATTGGTTAAAGACTGTTTTTCCTATTCTAGGTGCCTTGAACTTCCATATGAATGGTTTTTCCCTTCCTTTTTAAAAATTTTATTTATTTTTATTTGAAGGATAATTGCTTTACAATATTGCATTGGTTTCTATCAAACATCAAGATGAATCAGCCTTAGGTTTACCCATGTCCCCTCCCATTTGAACATTTCTCCCACATCCCTTCCCATCCCATCCATTTAGATTGTTACGAATGTTAGGATCAACTTTCCAATTTCTGCCAAATGCTAGTGGGATTATGATAGGGATTGTGTTGAATCTGTAGACAATTTAGGAAATATTCACATCTTAACACAGTTTATTATTCTGATACATGAACCTGAGATGTCTTTCCATGTATATGCTGCTGCTGCTGCTAAGTCACTTCAGTTGTGTCTGACTCTGTGTGACCCCATAGATGGCAGCCCACCAGTCTCCCCCATCCCTGGGATTCTCCAGGCAAGAGTACTGGAGTGGGGTGCCATTACCTTCTCCATTCCATGTATATAGATCATCTTAATTTCTTTAAACAATGTTTTATAGTTTTCATAGTATAGTTTTGTACTTCTTTTATTAAATTTATTCCTAAGGATTTCATTATTTTGATATTATAAATAGACTTTGCTTAATTTCATTTTTAAATTGTTTATTCCATCTATTGAAATACATGGTAAGAGCTCAAGTGGTTTCTGTGTTTTATTCTATTGATATGGTATATTACATTAATTGATTTTCAAATGTTAAACTAACCTTGCACTCCTGGGAGGTTGGGGATTTTTGCAGT